>NC_077234.1:151693676-151998051 GCF_027887165.1 Monodelphis domestica | reverse complement strand
TATTAGAAAAACTAGCAGTAGGAATTAGAGAAGATAAAGGAATTGAAGGCATCAAAATAGGCAAGTAGGAGACCAAGTTATCACTCTTTGTGGATGACATGATGGTCTATTTAAAGAATCCTAGAGATTCAACCAAAAAGCTAATTGAAATAATCAACAACTTTAGCAAAGTTGCAGGATACAAAATATACTCACATAAGTCATCAGCATTTCTATATAATTCCAAGACAGCTTAGCAGCAAAAACTGGAAAGAGAAATCCCATTCAAAATCACCTTAGCAAAATAAAATACCTAGGAATCTATCGCTGAGACAAACAGAGGAACTATATGAACACAACTACAAAACTCTCTCCACAAAACTAAAACTAGATTTGAGCAATTGGAAAAACATTAACTGTTCATGGGTAGGACAAGACAATATAATAAAAATGACCATCCCACCCAAACTTATTTTTCTATTTAGTGCCATTCCTATTGAACTTCCAAAAAATTTCCTTACTGATTTAGAAAAAAACCATAACAAAGTTTATTTGAAAGAACAAAGTATCAAGGATATCCAGGGAAATAATGAAAAAAGAATACAAAGAAGGGGGCCTTGCACTCCCAGATCTCAAACTATATTACAAAGCAGCAGTCATCAAAACAGTTTGGTACTAGCTAAGAGACAGAAAGGAGTATCAGTGAAATAGACTGGGGGCAAGTGACCTCAGCAAGACAGTATATGATAAACCCAAAGAACCCAGTTTTGGGGACAAAAATCCACTATTTGAAAAAACTGCTGGGAAAATTGGAAGACAGTGTGGGAGAGATTAGTTTTGGATCAACACCTCATACCCTACACCAAGATAAATTCAACATGGATGAATCACTTAAACATAAAGAAGGAAACTATAAATAAATTAGGCAAGCACAGAATAGTATACAGACCAGACCTTTGGGAAGGGAAATATTTTCAATCCAAGCAAGACATAGAAAGAGTCACAAAATGTAAAATAAATAATTTTGACTACATTAAATTAAGAAGTTTTTGTACAAAGAAAACCAATGTAACTAAAATCAGAAGGGAAGCAACGAATTGGGATCAATCTTCATAAAAACCTCTGACAAAGGTTTAATTACTCAAATTTACAAAGAGCTAAATCAATTGTACAAAAAATCAAGTCATTCTCCAATTGATAAATGGGAAAGTGACAAGAATAGGCAGTTCTCAGATAAAGAAATCAAAAGTATTAATAAGCACATGAAAATGTGTTCTACATCTTGTATAATGAGAGAGATGCAAATCAAAACCACTCTGAGATATCATCTCACACATAGCAGATTGGCTAACATGACAGTAGAGGAAACTAGTGAATGCTGGAGGGGATGTGGCAAAGTAGGGACATTAATTCATTGCTGGTGGAGTTGTGAACTGATCCAACCATTCTGGAGGCCAATTTGGAACTATGCCCAAAGGGTGATAAAAGACTGTCTGCCCTTTGATCCAGCCATAGCACTGCTGGGTTTGTACTCTAAAGAGATAATAAGGAAAAAGTCTTGTACAAGAATATTAATAGCTGTGTTCTTTGTGGTGGCCAAAAATTGTAAAATGAGGGGATGCCCATCAACTGGGCAATGGCTGAACAAATTGTGGTATATGTTGGTGATGGAATTTTTTTTTGCTAAAAGGAATTATAAAGTGGAGGAATTCCATGGAGACTGGAAAAACCTCAAGAAAGTAATGCAGAGCAAGAAGAGCAGAACCAGGAAAACATTGTACACAGAGACTGATACACTGTGATACAATCAAAGTAATGGACTTCTTCATTAGTGTCAATGCAATGTCCCTGCACAATCTTTAGGGATCTAGGAGAAAAACAGTATCCACAAGCAGAGGACAAAATGGGAGTAAAAACACCGAGGAAAAACTGCTTGACCACAGGGTTTGAGGGGACATGTCTGAGGAGACACTCTAATGAACACTCTAATGCAAATACCAACAACATGGAAATGGGTTTGAATCAAGAACACATGTTATATTCAGTGGAATTGCATGTCAGCTATGGGAGAGGTGAGGGGGGGGGTGGAAAAGAAAATGATCTTTGTCTCCAGTCAGTAATGTTTGGAAATGCTCAAATAAAAAAAATAAAATAAAAAAAAATAAAAAAGGAAAAAAAGAGTAAATCTATGATGCTTTTAGCTAGCCCTTTAGAATTTGGAAATTACATAAGCCCTCACTCTAATTTTGGCACAGAACTTGGTGTGCAGGAGGGATGAATAGCATGTACTTTGATTAGTGTAGTTTCACCCCCTTATAGTGTGGAAAAATCCAATAACTGCCTAACTTTAAAGCTGTAGCCAGTGGAAGAGCCCCTTTACTCCTCCTTTTTAAATTTCTATCATTTTGAGATGTTTGTAATTATTGGCTGGAGGGAGATTCAGAACACTCTTGCTACTATTCTGTCATCTTAGCTCTGCCCCATATCAAGAATATTTACCAGGATTTTCATTTTGCCTGCATACACTGAGGATATACATAACAGGCACAGTAGACAATGAATTACATGTTCTTTTCAATATAATGCATCATACTATTTAGTGTGAGAATTAGAATATGTGAAGCAATACTATAGGGTTATAGATTAAGAAATCAGGCTTAAGGAGGCAGGGTCAAGATGGCACACTAGAAGCATCAGAAGTTTAGACCTCTGAATATCATTCCTTACTGATCACAAACTAAATGCTCCTAGGAGACTGAAAATCAAACCTAACAAGACAAAGCCATGGAACCCTGCTGCTGTATTGAATTCAAAAGGTACCCCTCCCCCAAAGTCAGAATCCAAGAACACTCAGGTTTAAGAGGAAAGCAAAAGGAATGTCCCAGAATGCCTCCCCTCCACCCACCTGAAGCACTAAGCCTTCAGCAGTAGTGGGAACCTCTGGGCAGGCAAAGAAACAGGTCTGGAGGGTGTACCTTGAGGGCAGGGCTGCTCCAGGCTCAGACTGTCAAAAACAGGTGGCAGGGAAGGAGACATAGAGGGAACATACTCTAGGTAGCCTGGTCAGAGCTGAGGAGACCCTCCATATTGATTCAGCCTTCCAGGAAGTTTTGTCCTCAGAGTATACCAAGCTCAACCCAGCTGAACTTAATCCCAACAAAAGTCTGAAGAGCTCAGGGAAACCCAAGCTCCAACACCCATCCCCTACAGACTGCACAGAGAGGTCTCCTGACAAAGTTCCAAGAGGGGAGACTGACAGAAAACCACAAAACCAAAAAAAATGAGAGTATCAAGAGCACAGCCAAATCTAGGGAGCAAAGAAGGGGTAAATATGAGCAAACAACAGAAAAAATGCAATCGACAGTTTCTGTACAGGCAACGAACTAAGAGCAAACAGAATAGAGGAGGAGGGATCAGCAAACGATAAATCAGAAATCCCAGCAAATTAGATACATGTTTTGGAAGAACTCAGAAGGCAATTCAAAACACAATTAAGAGAAGCTGAAGGCAAATGGGAAAAGAATTTAAAAACTAAGAAAAGTCATCTGGAAACAGAAAATAGTGTCTTGAAAGCCAAAATCAACCAGCTTGAAAATGAGAAAAAGGAGATGAAAGATGAGGCAAAAAGGATGAAAGATGAGGAGAAGGAGATGAGAGATAAGGTAAAGAGAATGAAAATGACCTCCAAAGAACATTAGACCAGAAGGAGAAGGATGACCAAAAATCCAGGGATGAAATCCAGTCTTTAAGAACCAGAATACAACAACTAGAATTAGGTGACCTCACAAGACAGAAGGACACTATAAAACAAAACCAAAAGAATGAAAATTTGAGGAAAATATGAAGCATCTCATTCACAAAACAGAGAATTTAGAAAATCATTCGAGGAGAGACAATTTAAGAATCATTGGTCTACCAGAAGACCATGACAAAAGAAAAATCCTGGACATAATACTACAGGAAATTATTCAAGAAAACTGCCCCAATATTCTGGAACAAGAGGAAAAAGAAGAGATTGAAAGAATGAACAGGTCACCTCTTGTACTTAATCCCTAACTATCAACTCCCAGGAATATTATAGCCAAATTAAAAAACTACCAGACCAAAGAAAAGGTATTACAAGCTGCCAAGAAAAAGTCATTCCGATACCATGGAACCACTGTGAGGATAATGCAGGATCTTGCTGCATCCACACTGAATGACCAAAGGACATGGAATATTATATTCTGGAAATCAAGGGAACAAGATCTATAACCAAGAATCAACCATCCAGAAAAACTGACTATATAAAGTATGATCATTAAACAAAATAGAAGAATTCCAAGATTTTGTAAAGAAAAGACCAGATCTGAACAGAAAATTTGATGCCAAAGCACAGAACTCAAGAGCATCATCAAAAGGTATTTTAAAAAGTGGGAGAAAAAAAGAAAAACAAAACAAAAAATACCATTTTTGAGAGACTCAATAAATTAAAATGTTATGTATCCCTATAAGAAAAGAGATCATTGGTAACTTTTAAAAATTGTTGTTATAACCTGGGTATCTAGAAGAAATTCACTTAGAGGGAACAGTGACAAACTGTATAGGATGAAATGACAAGACATAAATAGGTAGATAGATATATGTATGTATAACTGCATATACATGTATATATAAAAAAGGGGGTAAATTTATATGTCAAAAAAAATCTCATGGCACGAGGGGAAAGAACATTAATAAAATGGAAGGGTAAAGAGGTTGGAGACAGGAAATTCTAAGTTCTTACCTGCATTTAAATTGACCCAAAGAGAGAAGAATAATCCAATCAATTTGTGCAGAGAATTGATTTACACCCTATAGGGGAGGAGAAGGGTAACAAATTGACTCATGGGGAGGGAGAGTGTAGGGGGGTAGTTTTAGAAAGACTACAGGAAAAATAATGGGGGGAATAAGATGTGAAGGGAGGGAAGCAAAATAAGGGTGTGAACTAGGGGGTACTGGTTATAAACAAACATTGGAGTAGAAGGAAATAGTGAAATAATAAAAGGCAGGATCAGGAGTAGAAATCAAAATGCTGGGAAATACACAGCTAGTAATCATAACTCTTGAATGTGAATGGAATGAATGCACCCATAAAATGAAAGCAAAGAGCAGAGTGGATTAAAATCCAAAACTCTACCATATGCTCTCTACAAGAAACACACATGAGGAAGGTAGATACGAATAGGGTGAAATTAAGAGGATGGAGTCAAATGTATTAGGCATCAACCGATAAAAAGAAGGCAGGAGTTGCAATCATAATATCTGACAAAGCCAAAGTAAAAATAAAGCTAGTTAAAAGAGATAGGGAAGGTAATTACATCCTGATAAAAGGCAGTATAGACAATGAGGAAAGATCAGTGCTCAATATGTATGCACCAAATGGCAGAGCATCCAATTTTCTAAAGGAGAAACTAGTGAACCTCAAGGATGAAATAGATAGAAAACTATACTAGTGGGAGACCTGAACATTCCTCTATCTGAACTAGATAAATCAAACCAAAAAATAAATAAGAAAGAGATAAGATAATTGAATGAAATCTTAGAAACATTAGTTAGTAGATATGTGGAGAAAAATAAATAGGGATGAAAAGGAATGCACCTTCTTAGCAGCACATGGTGCATTCAAAAACTTGATAATGTATTAGGGCATAAAAATATTGCAAACAAATGCAAAAGATCAGAAATAATAAATACAACCTTCTCAAATGACAATGCAATGAATATAATAATTATTCAGGGTACATGGAGAGGTAAATCAAAAATTAATAAGAAATTAAATAATATGATTATCCAAAACTGGTTAGTTAAAGAATAAATCATAGAAACAAATAATAACTTAATTGTAGAAAATGACAATGATGAGACATCCTCTAAAAACATATGGGATGCAGTCAAAACTGTACTCAGGGAGAAATTTATATCCTTGAGTTCATATATTAACAAATTAGGGAGAGCATAGGCCAATGAATTGGGCATGCAAATAAAAATACTAGAAAACAGAAGAAAATTTAAAATCCTCATAAGACTAAATTAGAGATTTTAAAAATCAAAGGAGAAATTAATAAAATTGAAAGTCAAAGAACTATTGATTTAGTAAATAAGACTAGGAGCTGGTACTTTGAAAAAAAAGTTTTTTGAAAAAAAAACTGGTCCATCTATTTAACAAAAGGAAAGAAGAAAACCAAATTGACAGTATTCAAAATGAAAAAGGAGCTATCCTCTAATGAAGAGGAAATTAAGGCAATCATTAAAAACTATTATGCCCAATTAGATGGTAACAAATACAGCAATGTAGGTGATATGGATGAATACTTAAAAAAATACAAATTGCCTAGAATAACAGAGGAAGAAATAGACTACCTACACAAACCCATATCATAAAAATAAATTGAATAAGCCATCGAAGAACTCCCTAAGAAAAAAACCCCAGGTTCAGATGGATTCACAGATGAATTCCATCAAACATTCAAAGAACAACTAATTCCAATATTATACAAACTATTTGACAGAATAAGCCAAGAAGGAGTTCTACCAAATTCATTTTATGACACAAATATGGTACTGATCCCAAAGCCAGACTCGTCAAAAACAGAGAAAGAAAACTATAGACCAATCTCCTTAATGAAGATAGATGCCAATATCTTAAATAGGATACTAGCAAAAAATCCTCCAGCAAGTCATCACAAGGGTTATTCTCTATGACAAGTTAGGATCCATACCAGGAATGCAAATATGGTTCAATATTAGGAAAACCATCCACATAACTGACCACATTAACAAGTAAACTGACAAAAATCACATGATTATCTCAATAGATAGCTAAAAAGCCTTTGGTAAAATACAACACCCATTCCTATTGAAAACACTAGAAAGTATAGGAATAGAAGGGACTTTCCTAAAAATAACAAACAGTATATTTCTAAAACTATCAGCAAACATGGTATGCAATGGGGATAAAGTAGAAGCCTTCCCAATAAGATCAGAAGTGAAACAAGGATGCCCATTATAACCCCCTATTACTCAACATTGTACTAGAAACACTAGCAATATATTTAGAGAAGAAAAATAAATTGAAGGTATTAAAATTGGCTGTGAGGAGACCAAGCTTTCACTATTTGCAGATGATATGATGACTTACTTAAAGAATCCTAGAGAATCAAACAAAAGCTAATTGAAATAATCAACAACTTTCACAAAGTTGCAGGATACAAAAAAACCCGGATAAGTCGTCAGCATTTCTATATATGTCCAACCTATTTCAGCAGCAAGAATTATAAAGAGAAATTCCATTCAAAGTAACCCTAGTCAATATAAAATACTTAGGAATCTATCTGCTGAGACAAACACCGGAACTATATGAACACAACTACAAAACACTCTCCACACAATTGAAACTACATCTAAACAATTGGAAAAACATTGATTGCTCATGGGTAGGATGAGCAAAAATAATAAAAATGACAATCCTATCCAAATTAATTAATTTATTTGGTGTCATACCCATTGAAATATCAAAAAAAAAATTTACTGAATTAGAAAAAAAATAAAAATATTCATTTGAAAGAACAAAAGAAGAAGGACATCCAAAGAAATCATGAAAAAAAAAATTGCAAAGGAAGGAGGTCTTGCAGTCCCAGATCTCAAACTATAACATAAAGTATGGTTATCACAACAATTTGGTCCTGGCTAAGAGATAGAAAGGATGATCAGTGGAATAGACTTGGGGTAAATGATTTCAGCAAGATAGTCTATGATAAGCACAATGGTCCCAGGTTTTGGGACCACAACCCACTATTTGATAAAAACTCCTGGGAAAATTGGAAGACAATATTGGAGAGATTAGGTCTGAATCAACATCTCACATCTTACACCAAGATAAACTCAGAATGTGTGAATGACCTGAATATAAGGAAGGAAACTATAAGCAAATTAGAACACAGAATAGTATACTTTTCAGATATTTGTGAAAAGGAAAGACTTTAAAACCAAGCAACAGCTAGAAAAAATCACAAGATATAAAATCAATAATTTTGATTACATTAAATTAAAAATGTTTTGTATAAACAAAATTAATGTACCCAAAATTAGAAGGGAAGCAAACAAATTGGGAAACAATCTTCACAAAAACCTCTGACAAAGGTCTAATTTCTTAAATTGATAAAGAACTAAACCAATTGTAAAATAAATCAAGACATTTTCCAATTGATAAATGGGCAAGGGACATGAGTAGGCAATTTTCAGTTAAAAAATAAAAACTATTAATAAGCACATTAAAAAGTGTTCTAAATCTCTTATAATCAGAGAAATGCCAATCAAAACAACTATGAAGTATCTCACACATAGCAGATTGGCTAACATGACAGCAAAGGAAAATAATGAATACTGGAGGCGATGTGGCAAAGTAGGGACATTAATGCATTGTTGGTGGAGTTGTGAACTGATCCAACCATTCTGGAGGGCAATTTGGAACTATGCCAAAAGGTTGATAAAAGAAAGTCTACCCTTTGATCCAGCCATAGCACTGCTGGGTTTGTACCCCAAAGAGATAATGGGGAAAAAGACTTGTACAAGAATATTCATAGCTGCACTCTTTGTGGTGGCCAAAACTTGGAAAACGAGGGGATGCCCATCAATTGGGGAATGGCTGAAGAAATTGTGGTATATGTTGGTGATGGAATACTATTGTGCTAAAAGGAATAATGAAGTAGAGGAATTCCATGGAGACTGGAAAGACCTCCAGGAAGTGATGCAGAGCAAAAGGAGCAGACCCAAGAGAACATTGTACACAGAGACTAATACACTGTGGTATAATCGAACATAATGGACTTCTCCATTAGTGGCGGTGTAATGTCCCCGAACAATCTGAAGGGATCTAGGAGAAAAACACTATCCATAAGCAGAGGACAAACTGTGGGAATAGAAACACTGAGGAAAAACAACTGCCTGACTACAGTGGTTGAGGGGACATGACAGAGAAAAGATTCTAAAGGAACACTCTAATGCAAATACTAAACATGGCAATGAGTTCGAATCAAGGACTCATGTGATACCCAGTGGAATTACGCGTCGGCTATGAGGGGTGGGGGGTGAGGAAAAGAAAATGATCTTTGTTTTTAATGAATAATGCTTGGAAATGAACAAATAAAATATCATTTAAAAAAAGGATAAATGAACATGGAAATGAAATATAGATGAATGAGGACAAATAAGTACAGTCTGTGGGTAACTGAATTAGAGTATAAGGGTATGTAATGAGAATTGAATGAATTGAGGAATAAGGATGTTAGGGTATCTGAGGAAGCATAAATATGGTTATGGAAGTCTCTTAAAAAGGAATCAAGAGTTGGGGAATTGAGAAAAGATATGAGTAAAGAAATGAATTAATTTAGGAAGGATGGAGGATAAACATGATGAATGTTTATCAGCAACAATGAACATATTTCACATTGCATGACAAATTTAAATAGTGAAAACTTCAAAGGAGTAAAATCTGCTGAAAGACAGCAGAAAAGGAATAGTCTCAAAGTGCTATTTAGATGTTAAAAATGTTCCAACATTTTTACATCTGTTACATCCAACATCTGTTTCAATGAACACTAAATGATGGAATATCATAAGAAAGGATGTATATGTATATCTCAATGAGTACCAGAAGATTGGAGTGAGAAAGAAGAAAAGGTTTTCAATTTAGGCACACTTGTAATTTATTGATCAAATGTTCAAATATAGACCAAGAAGAGTAACTGAAAATGTTTGTAAATGAAGGTCATATCATGAAACCTTTGGTGGAGAGATAGAAGTAGTTATAAAAGATGCAGAAATGATTCAGAAATTATTTGCATATAGCAAAGTGAAAGAAATCAAGGTCAAACATAGTTCTGAGATTATGTAAAGGTTGACTAGAAGAATGATAGTATCAAAAACAGAAAAAGGAATATAAGGAAAAGAGGCATATTTTTGAAGTAGACAAGATTTGTAGGTTTTTGCAACACCTTCATTTAAAGATGTCCTGTGAGGGAGAAGAGGGGTAGCTCTGTGGATTGAGGGCCAGGCCTAGAGATGGGAGGTCCTAGTTTCAAATCCGGCCTCAGACACTTCCCAGCTGTGTGACCCTGGGCAAGTCACTTGACCCCAATTGCCTAGCCCTTACCACTCTCATGCCTTGGAGCCAATATATAGTATTGACTCCTAGATAGAAGGAAAGGGTTTTATAAAAAAATATGTCCAGTGAGCAAGTAAAGGTCAGAGAAGGAATCAGGGTTAGGTTCAGTTACCACTTCTGTACAGATGCTTCTCCATTAAATTTACTGAGCTTTAATATAAACTTCTGTTCTACCATTCCAATTGTCTCACTAAATCTTAACATATGAAAAGGTTGAAGATCATCACTTTCTCTTCCTCTCAACTTCTCCATTTCTTTACATGTCTGCTTGAGTTTAATCCTCATCACCTCTCCCCTAGATGACTTTAAAGCTTTCTAACCAACTGTCTGTGTCTGTCTCCAGTTTCTACCCTTTCCAATTTAGCCTTCACATTGTCACCAAAATAATCTTCCTAAAGCATAAAGCATTTTTTTTATTTTTTTATATTATTTTTTTATATTATTATATTAAAAAAACAAAATCTTCAATCACTCACTAAATTCTAAATGGTTTCCTTTTATTTGCAACAGAAAACAGTTATTTAAAGATCCCCATCTGTCTGATACCTACTCTTCTGATCTTAATATCTCTTGTAACCTTCTCTTCTATATTCCAGACAAAATGTGTTACTATTTGTTTGGTAAAGTTAATGTGCCCATTCATGTTACATGGCCAGTAATATTATTTTATCATCTTTATCTTTCTATTTCTTCAAGCCTGTTGGATGCCACTTTCTTATTAAAGCCTTTTTTAATACACTAATCTAAAAGTGCTTTCTACTTCTTCATAGTGTGGAGAAGAGAGAAATTATAAGAAAATGCAGTGACAGAAGCTGGAGATGGGTCTGCTGTCAATCAAAGGAAAATTCTATTTGTAATGTTACCAGAAAAGCAGTTTTGAGCCAAGCCAATGGTGATTGTTTTTCTGGTCTTTAGGGCTGATATATATATATATATATATATATATGACTGGCTCTATTTCATGCTAGTGACTGAATTGCCATTTCTCTCAATATCCTTCAACCTAATACTCATTGTAGATAATAGTCCCACCCCTCTTACTTTATCCTCCATCTTTCCTGTTTTCCCCAATAAACCCTTACTTGAGATAAAGAAGAGAAGAGAGTATTTCCTCTGAAACATCATAGCTTACCCTGAGTGACTTAGAAGGAGACTGAAGAATACGGGGGAAGGGGAAACTGAAGAGAAGAATAGGGGAGAAAGGGAGATTGGAAGAGAGGAGGAAGGGAGGTATAAAAGGGAAGAGGGTAGGCAAAAAGAAGATAACTACCTGATCCATTAGTTACCTAGCATACCATCAAATATACCCTCCAAATATCATCTATTACAATAGTTTCTTAGAATGATTTGTCTTAATTTTCCTTTGTTCCATCACACTTTACTTGTTATGATTAATCATTTGCATATATAGTATACATTGTCTTGTGTATGTAAAATTTAAATTTTAATCTAATAACTCCAAGTATTATATTTTATAAGATTTACTAATAATCACTTGAAGTAGAAAGAAAATAAAAGAAACAAAATTAGAAAGCCAAAGTTGACTCTCACTCAACCTTCACTGTTTCAGGGAGGAAAGAAAGAGAGGGCAGAGCTACACTCACAACTTTATCTCCAAAACATAAGGACATGACATGAGAAAAAAGATGGGAAGCTGTGAAAGAGAGTTTTGGGGAGCAAAATTCTAATTATACATGTGTAAAATGGGAGTTCTGTGGTAGATACAATGCTAAATTTGTTTTCAAAAGAGGTCTTGAGTTCAAATCTTGCTTTGGACAATTACTAGATAATTAATTACCAATAAGTCAAATTCATTTTCCAAATATCAATTTCCTTTTTCATGAGGATGATAATATTTCTATTATATATTTAAAAGTGATATTATGAGGTCCAGTGACATAAATCTAATGTGTATACATTCTGTTCAAAATTAAAAACTTTCAAAAACTTTAAAGTGTTTAAAACATATCAAATATTATTATCAATAAATATTTTAAAAAGTGTTTGTGAAAATTAAACTTTAATCACTAGTACGCAGGAGCCTGGAAAATTCTTAATCACCAGATGATTCTCCCCTTTTCTTTCCTGGGCTCTTACAGGCACACTGCTTAGACATAGTAACATTTGGTAGTTTGAATTGAACTGAATTTAATTGAATAGAATAGAATTACCAGCAGTCACTGTCATAGAATTATAATAAATATCTCTTCAATAACAATGTCTCTTTAAGTAGTTTTTTACCAGATGATAGTGCTCTAGAACATTTTTGAGAATACTTCCTGTAGCTGGAACATTCCGGAGTTAGGACTCAGTTCAATTTCTATATTTTTTTAAATCAAACTTTTTTTTTAGGTTGTACATATTTTATCTTACAATACATATTTCCATCTTGATCATGTGTAAAAGAAGACATATTGCTTACACTAGAGAAACATCATGGAAGAAATAAAGTAAAGAATGGTTTGTGTCAAAATGTCTATTCCTTTTAGGGAATGGATAACCTTTTTTTCTGTCGTGAATTCCTTGGAGTTCTGGATCCTTGACTTACAAATAATAACTGTTATTCATACTAGATGATCACACATTATTGTTGTTACTGAATATTACATTTTCCTTCTTCTGCTCATTTTACTTTGTATTACTTCATATAAGTCCTTAAAAGTTTATTTTGGATCACCTTGTTTGTCGTTTCTTATTGAACAGTAGTACTCGATCATGAGCAAATACCACATCTTGTTGAATCATTCCACAATGCCTTTAGTTTCCAGTTCTTTTTTGCCACAAAAAAGCTGCCATAAATGTTTTGTACACCAAGATTCTTTCCCCCTATCTTTAATTTCTTTGGAATACAGACCTAGCACTGTTCCAAGTGTATTCAGTTTTATAGCACCTTGGGCAGGGCCCCAGATTGCTCTCCAGAATGGTTGCAACAGTTAACAGCTTTTCCAGTAAAGTATAAGTTAACAGCTTTTCCAGTAAAGTATTATTGTCCCAATTTTGCCACATCCCCTCCAACATTTATCATTTTCCTTTTTTGTTATGTTAGCCAGTCTGATGAGTATGAGGTGGTACCTCAGAGTTGTTTTAATTTGCATTTCTCTAATTAATAGTTATTTGGAGCATTTTGCATATGACTAAGTTTTATTTTTATTTTTTTGAGAATTTACTGTCAAAACCATTTGACTATTTGTCATTTGGGAAACACTTTGCATTTTCCTAATTTTTCTTTTGAACATTCTTATGAATTTGGCGCTGTTCTTTATATGTTTGATAAATTAAATCAATCTCAGGAAGACTTGCTAAAAAGAGTTTCCTGTTTGCTATTTCCCTTTTAATATTTTTTGTATTGCTTTTGCTTGTGCAGAAAATGTTCTTAACTTTGTATAGTCAACATTATCAGTTTTACATCAAATAATTGTCTCTATATCTTGTTTGACCTAAATTCTTCCCTTATTCATAAATCTGGCAATCTATTTTGTGATTTCCTAATTTTTTATATTATCATCCTTTATTTCTAAATTATGTATCAATTTTGACTTTACATTTGTACATGACATGAGGTGTTGATCTTTGGCCAATTTCTGCCATATTGTTTTCCAATTTTCCCATCAGTTGTTTTTTTAATAATGAATTTTTCCAAAAGTTTGACTCTTCATATCTGTCTAACACTAGGTTAGTGTGGTAATTTACCATTGTGTAGTGAGTGCATAATTTATTCCATTTGTCCTCTAATCTATTTCTTAACCCAGTACAAGATTGTATTGGTGGTTGCTTCTTTATAATATATCTGAGATTTGATACAGTGAAATCACCTTTCTTCATAGTTTTCCCATTTTTCCCATAATTTCCTTGATATTCTAGGTTCTTGTTCTTTCAGAAGAATTTTGTTATTTTTTTCTAGCTGTATGAGATAAATTTTGGGTATTTGGTATGGCACTCAATGATTAAATTATTTTTAGAAGAATCATCATTTTTACTATATGGGTTTGGTTTACCCATGAACAATTAATATTTCTTTTTTCCAATTGTGTGAAAAGCATTTTGTAATTATTAACATATAGTTCCTGGATTTCTCTTGGCAGGTAGATTTCCAAGTATTTTATACTGTCAATTTTTTAATGGGATTTCTCTTCCTATTCTTAACTGTTGGACTAATGGGTAGTATAGAGAAATGCTAATGATGTATGTGAGGTTATTTTATATTTTGCAACATAGCTAATGTTGTTAATTGTTTCAGTTAGGTTTTTTGTTGCTGTTATTGAATCTCTAGGATTCTCTAGGTATACCATCATAACATTTACAAAGAGGTTAATTTCCTCACTGCTGCCATGTAGAGACAAGATCACTTAATCCCTTCTCTTTTCAAACTCTATGCTACCTCATAAAACTGGTATTACTTAGTTATAAATTTTGTTTATTTTATGTTTGCATACTCTTACAATGGATGTTGTCTTCAACTAAATATAAGCTGACTTTTATGGAATAGTGAGATTTTGTTATCAATGACAATATTGTATGATGCTACAGGACAAAGAGAACCTCTGAACAAATAGCCCTAGATTTAACCTTTGGGGTCTATTGAAACTCTTCTTCAGAGATATAAAGATAGAAATCAAAAAGTATTGGCTATTTTTCTATCTGCCTTGATAATTCTGCACTTCAGCATACAGTATGTTCTTTTGAATTCAACTTTTTTTCATAGAATCTCTGAAGATGATTATTTAAACCGGAATTTGTGCTTATTACACTTATTATATTGTTTCAGTATTTTAGACAACATTTCCTCAAGAAGTAGATTCCTGGTATTCCCTGGATAACTTTTAATTATTTTGTCTTTCAAAGTATATGCTCTGATTTCTGACCTCTAAAAGGTGTAATACATTTCTTTTGTGAAACAGTTGAAAGTTAACAAAATTAAAAAGCACCAAACTTAAGGATAACCCCATGTGAGATCCAATGGGGGTCAAGATGAACTTCATTTTTAGGCTAAAACACTAAAGACAAAAATGAAGCTATCACTCTTTGCAGATGTTATGATGGTATACCTAAAGAATCCTAGAGATTCAATAATAGCAACAAAAAACCTAACTGAATCAATTAACAACTTTAACTATATTGCAAAATATAAGATAACCAAACATATATTAGTACCAAAATTAATCGTCGTTTCACATCATTGTTTGTCTTTACTATTTATATATATTGAACTCTGAAACAAGGCAATTAATACCCTCCTATTAAATTATTTATGCTTTTTTGTCTTTAGTGTTTCCCCCTTATAATCCATTCTTTATTTTCTACTTAAAGATTTTAAAATGATAAATTCATAGTATTCAAGGAATTGTGTGTTGAACCTAATTCTAAATCAATTTGAAACTACCGTCTTTTACTTTAGAGGTTTGTGTTCACCAAGTAACAGTTCAGACCCCAATTTAAAAGAAGAGATTATAGAATCTTACAGTTATCTAACATCCCACTATTTTGATAAAATGCATTGACTTCTATATTTGTCTTTTCACGGTATACTTTTGGCATTATGAAATTATTTCTTTAGTACACTATATAGGAGTGGTTGTTTTAATTCTAGTATTTTACTAAATATATACTATCATTTTCCTTTCTTAAACTGGACATATAGTAACTAGATGACAGGTTTATAGCCTCACAATGAGGAAGACATGAGACCAAGCTATGGTCTGCAATAGTAGTCAAATCCTTTATTATTACCCTGACAATTTGCTATGGGTTTAAATTAAATAAAGGTTTTCTCTTTGCTTTGATAGATTAAGTTCCCAAAATAATTGAAATCACAGTCCTAGAACCCCACCTCCAATAAAAAAGAGTTTGACCACAAAAAGAAATTTAGTCTTCATAGTTTCTATTATCATTATAAACAATTTTGACTATGATCTTTTTTATTGTATATACCCCTTCCAGAAGTAATCTGGTTTAAATAAAGTGTTTTTCTAATTAATTTCTTTTTTAATTATTCTTTCCAATTTCTGCAGATATATATGTACACATATATACATATATACATATATATATATATTATGGATTACTGTACTGACGACTGATTAACAAATTCAACAATATGATTTGGGAAAAGTTAGGATGTGGAGATTTTTTTTTCTTCTTTAAATTAAAAGTGATGCCCAACTCTCACAAGAACTCATATATTTCCTATGGAAGAAGGTGAGGAGGGGAAAGAGGCCTTCCCCATACTACTAAGCCTTATCCTTTACTGATAGATGCCACATAATAAAAGCAGATATAACAAAGAAATGGGTTCATTGTCTAACTTGATTTTGAAAGCTCATGATTTAGTGACTAATACACTACAGCTTATTGTGCAACTTTATAGTCTAACCTCATGATTTATTATGTAGCACTTAGGAGCTTATTGAGTATCTTTATTACAGTACTTTATGATTTACTGAGTAATACAGTGCAGCTTATCATATCCCTTGATAGCAGAATTCTGATTTACTGTGAAATTATGGTCCAAATCTATTACTAAAGAGGGAGGAGTTTTGCTAACATTTCTTAATTATAGACAAGTCTTATCTGGTACAACGTTTTGAAACAAGTAAGATTGCCAAAAAATGAAAACAATCTGTCTTTTTAAAAAGGAAAATATTCTTTTGCAAACTGTTATTTGTGTTAATTTCAGGAAACAAAAATATTATTTTTAAGTAGACCCTAACTAAATGGAAGGCTTATGTGAATATATGAATATCAATGAGATATCACTTAATGACAGAAGTATTTTTCAAAAGATTGATGGTCAGAATATTTTAAAAACATGAGACTTGCAATCCTCATGTTTTTCTTGTAATTCTAATTATTTTATGAGGCTTGACATCTGTTTCATCTACTAACCTCTATAATTAATCATAGCTTTTAGGGACTGAGTGAAGAATCTTATGATAAGCTAAATAATAAATAAATAAGTTAATAGAAAAGCTTCCCTTTACTTATGGTTTATATTCTGCTTCTGGTACAAGATGAATTGCTTCATAGTAAAAAATTCTGATCTATAACTCTTGTTCTTAATTTTTGAGAATATATTTAGAACATTTAAAAATTCATACAACATATTATTATTGTACGATCTGGCAAAAAAAATGACATCCCTTGAAACTGTGCTGGGCTGGGAGGGAAAAATGATTTGGGGGTATATAGGACAGACTGAGGGCTATTATGATTTTCCCTTAGTAGACTGAAAACTTTTCAGGGTTAAAGGAGCCATGTTAATTATTTTTACTGCTACTCTCTCTGATTGCTTTCTCAAGTGTTCCACCTCCCACTTAAGCTAATGTTAAGCGACACGTTGAGGCTCAGAAAAGGCCTTAAAGAAAGGAAAGAGCAGACTTTAAGGAACAAAATAAAGTTAACTTTGTTAATTTAGCCCAGTAATTAACACCTTCTAATGACAAAAGGTTTAGCTGAACTTATTAACTCCATCCAATACTCCAGAATTCTGATATGCAAGATAGTAGCTTATGGGGTTGGGGTAGTAGCTCTTCTCCTCTCTTCCCCCCTCCCACCCCCACCATGCAAGGAGTCAGGAGAGTGAAAGCCCAAAGGGGCTAGCAGCTTTTATTTACAACCAGGTAGAGATATGACATATAGGGAAGAGGCAAGAAAATTGCCCTAATCCTAGACTGTGAGTGCAGAGCCAAACAAGAGTCTCACCAGAATCCAAAGTCCTAATTAGGAAGTTGAAATTGGAAGAGCCAGGAGATGCTGAAAAACCACCAAGATCCTTCAGTACACTCAATGCTATTACTGCTAAGAATCTCTTGAGAGCTCACGCTGAAGAGATTGTACCACCAAAGCATCAACCCAGAGAGTCTTCTCCCTGAAGAACCAAGGAATCCAAGAGTGAATCTTGTCCTTTGGTCTCACCTTTTATAGTCCTTTTTTTCACATCACTGTCTCTCCCTCTTCCATTTCACAGAAACCAATCACAGCCTTCCTAATTTGCCTAGCACTACCCAAGGAGGGGCAGTGCTTGTGGCCTTTGGTCATGTGAACCAATAAGTGACTTGTGAGGTCTCTTACTTAATGATTAGCTAAGTACTAAGTAGGGGTACTTTATGTTCTTGATTTAATTAAATTGAAGTTTGCTGATTGAGTATACATTAAAAACAAAGTAAGAGTCTAATTCTCTCTTCAAATCTGTATTCTAGATCTGTTAACATTATATGGGACTTATGAAATAATAAGTGGTGAGTGAAACAAGGAAAACAATCTTTATTTTAAATATATAAGATATGTTTTTGGACCTGGCCAATTTATATTGTTTTCATTTGCTTACTTTTACAAAGATTTTGGTTTTATTTTGGTTTTATTTCAGGGGGTTATCTAATTAAAATATAGATAAAATATATCTCTAAGTTCCTTCTTACCATTTCATTTCTCATTGCAATATGATGAGGGGGATCCACAAGAATAATGCCTATTTTATATAATTATATGTTTCATAAGTTTCCATAGTATTTATCAAATGGTTATTTTGTTGGGCTGAGCCCTTTTGTATGAAATTCATGTTTTTTTAATATATTTTAGTAATTTACAAAATACATAAATTAAATGAATGACTTCACAAAATCCCCTAGAGGATGACTGATTTCAATTAGAATATTAGCAAAAAAAAATGGGAAGGAAATTTAAAAATTATTTTAGAAAATAGAATTTAGAATAAAGAAAATAAAGCCTCAAGCTTACAAAGGATTGTGAATTATCATTTTGTGTATAATGAAAACTTGCTTTTGAAGGAAAATTAAAAATCATTGAACTACTGAAAACAAAATGACATCACAAAAAAAACTGCACAAAAAAGCAATGACTTATAACCAATGGTCCACAAATTTCTTATTTTATTCAATTTTAAATCCTTAAAAATGTGTTTCAAATTTTCTCCCTCTCTTTATTCCTTCCCCTATCTATTAAGAAGACAGGCAATATACCTATCATATATGAAATGTTATGCAAGGCACATTTCCATGTTAGCTATGATGGCAAAAACTGAATAAAGTGGAAAACTATACTTTTCACTCTGCCAAAAGATTTCCAGACCTCTCTTTGTGGAGGTGAATAGCATTTTTCACTGTAAGTCTTTTGAAATTTTGGAGGATTTTTGAAGTGATCAAGGTATCTAATTGTTAGCATAAGATCAATTTGTTTCCTCTATAGTCCTATGTATTTAACTTAATGACTTTTAAAATGCTGATTTTAAATTTAAATGTTGAACTTAACATGTTTTAGTCCATAGGTTTCAGCAGCCCATGAAACATTTTAAAGGGTTAAGAATTCCTGGGAATAGTTAAAGAGAGAAAGTATCTGGTTAATGGCATGGAAGGTATTTCAGAGTAATCATTTTAGATAGTTTCTCAGTAAGAGCAAAGGTTAATACCAGATTTTAGGGAGGACAATGATAATTTCAATTTTGTGTAGAAGAGTCTAATGGGATTATGTGGAATATACATATCAGACTATTCAAAAATCAGTTAAAAGAATTTGATGTTCAACCTAAAGAAGACTGAGAAATTTGATAATTCTAGTCAATGATTACAAAAAGTATGAATTGGAAGTGAGATCAGAATTATTTTTCATGTCTCCAGATGGCAAAAATAGGGAATGGTAAGCACAAACTTCAGACACAGATTATGAATTGATATGAGGAAAACTAAACACATTTCATAAAAAAATGAGAATTCCCCAAAAGTCCAAAAAGCCTCTGGATATAGTGGACATTATGGAAGAAATAAATTATGGCAAAATCATAGATTTGGTTAGCTGATCTCCTTTCTAACTCTGAAATTCTATGATAATGATATTCTGAGAATTTAGCTTGAAACTGAAATAAACCATAACTTTTTATTTAAACTCTTAGGTTCCATCTTAAAATCAATACTGGGTATTAGTTCTAAGGTAGAAGAGGGGTAAAAACTAGGTAATATGCATTAAGCTACTTGCTCAGTGTCACAAATCATGGAAATTTCTAAGGTCAGAGAATACAGAATTTTCAAATCTCTAGAACTGGTTCTAAATCCACTAAGCCAATTAGATCTCTCCAAAGTTATATATATCATTTGAGGACATGGGTTCATAACACTAAAAGAATATCACAAATTAATCTGAAATGGAATGTATTGACATTTGATGAGTGATTTTTTATCATTGACAACAGTTCTATCAATTTAAAATTAATTTTTTATAATTTGAATATGATATACTGAAAAAATATTGCCGCTGCACGTAAATGCCGACACCAGGCCTCAACCGCGCCTCCCGTAACAACTATCATCCCATGCCCCGTGTGCCACAAACTTTGCGCCTCAGCCTTTGGATTCGAAAGCCACATGAGGGTACAGTGTAGATGAAACTGCACAAAGACAATAGTCATTCTCGATCACCGAGAGACTCGAAGCTAAGAGCATACAAGATTTGAGGATAATATGGAACATCAAATAATTTCATTCTATTAACTATTGATATTGAATATTAAGTTGGAATAAGAAAGCATGTTCACCAAAAGTTTTCTTTGATATATATATATATATATATATATATATATATGTCTATATATCTATATGTACACATATATTCTACCTATCTAGATATCTGTCTGCCTATCAATATATCTTGGCTTATTGAGATATATGCATATATATGTACATAATTCCATTTTACATTTTAAATGACAATATAGTAATTATATCAAGTAATGAAATAGTTTCTTCTGAAAGGTATAGTTTTTCAAAAGAGATAGGACTAATCATTTTTATCATAATGTTGAAGTATGTTTTTCAGAAGTCAAAGACAAAAAAATAAGTATATGATATTTATAAAAAATTATCATAGGAACAAAATGTTGGAAACATATTAGGCAAATATCAGTTGAATAATATCTGGAGGATAATGTGGAAAGTGAATGGAGTGAAATTTTCTCTGTAAGAACAAATAAATATAATAAATGAAAAGAAATGAAGAAATATGTTTTATAAACTGGTAAAAAATGAAATAACAAATATCAAGAGAAAAATCTCTGTCTGATTATTATAATGTAAAAGAAAAAATGTTCCTAAAAAGTAAGTGCAATTATAAAATATAATTTGTACATATTTACATATCATGTACCATCTAATTTATAACAAAAATTTAAGTAAAAGGTTTCTTTGCTTTACATTAGCAGAAAGTTATAGAATGGGAAATTTCATTCATTATCAGAAATTTTTTGAATTAAAAAATTATTTCTTCATAATATTTTTCTATTATTACAAGATTCACGATTTTTCCCAGCCCTCTTCTCTTGCATTTGCTGGAGCTGATGAGCAATTCCACTGGGTCATATATATATAGTGGTAGTCTCTCGGTGATGGAGAATGACTATTGTTTTTGTGCAGTTTCATCTACACTGTACCCTCATGTGGCTTTTGAATCCAAAGGCTTAGGCACAAAGTTTGTGGCACACCGGGCATGGGATGATAGTTGTTACGGGAGGCACGGTTGAGGCCTGGTGTCGGCATTTACGTGCAGCGGCAAAACGTTGACATCGCTCATCTTCAAAGGTGGTGGCGGCATGGTTAATGTGGGTTTGCCAGCTGCTTCTGTCAGAGGCAGCGAGTTCTAGTTGCTTTGGTGTAATGCCAGTCCACTTCAAATTGGATTTTAGCTGATCCTTGAATCTTTTCTTTGGTCAGCCTTGTTTCCTGAGTCCAGCTGACAGTTCACCATAGAATACCTGTCTTGGTATTCGCTGTGGGTCCATGCGGATGACGTGTCCAGACCATCGTAGCTGGGTTTTGAGGACCATGACTTTGATGCTGGTGGAGTTGGCTCTGTCGAGGACTTCCTGATTGGTGATTCGGTCCTGCCATCGGATCCTCATGATTGACCGGAGAGAGTGTTGGGGGAATTGCTCCAGCTGTTTCATGTGCTTCCGGTACAGTGTCCATGTCTTGCAACTGTACAGGAGCGAGCTGAGGACCACTGCATTGTACACTTTGAGCTTCGTCACAGTGTTTACACCTCTGTGTTGGAGGACTTTGGAGCACAGCTGCCCAAGTGCCTGGCTGGCCTTTTGGATCCTGGCATTAATCTCATGGTCCCATATATATATATATATATATATATGTATGTATGTATGTATGTATGTATATGTATATTCCACTGCATATCATTGTTCAATATCTATTCCCATGTTATTCATATTTGCAATAGAGTGATGTTAGAACATCAAAACCCTAATCAAATGCCCATTGTATTACCTAATTGACTATATGTTTTTTCTTTTATTTTTATACACCCACAGTTCTTCTGCCGGATTTGGATAGCTTTCTTTCTCATAAGTTTCTCTGGATTGTTCTGGGTATACAATGTTTTCCTGTTTCTGCTCATTTTGTTCTGCATCAATTCTTGGAGGTTTTCCCAGTTCACATAGAAATCCTCCAGTTCATTATTCTTTTAACACAATACTCTTCCATTACCATTAGATACCACATTATGTTCAGCCATTCCCTAATTGATGGACACCTCTTTAATTTTCCATTTTTTGTCACCACCTGGAGCACAGCTATTGATATTTTTACACAAGTATTTTTCCTTATTATCTCTTTGATAAACAAAGCAGTGGTATGACTGGATGAAAGGGTAGGCATTCATTTAAAGCCCATTGATATTAATTCCAAGTTTGCCCCCCACCTCAGAATGGTTGGATCAATTCACAATTCTACCTGCAATGCATTAACATTCCAATTTTCCAACACCCCTCCAACCTTTATAATTTTCCTTTGCTGCCATATTGGCCAATCTGCTATGTGTGAGGTGGTAGTTCAACATTGTTTTTATTTGTATTTCTCTAGTCAGGACGGATTCAGACAACTTTTTAATGTGCTTATTGATGGTTTTTATTTCCTCATCTGAGAACTGCCAATTCATATTCCTTGTCGATTGGGGAATGACTTTTTTTGTTTGTTTTTGTAAATTTGACTTAATTCCTTATTTATTTGTGAAATTAAACCTTTGTCAGAGAGTTTTGTTATAAAATTAATCATATAATGAATGTGATAATGGGCATCCTTCCTTCACTTCTGATTTTTTTGGGAAGGTTTCTAACTTGTCTCCATTTCAGAAGATACTTGGTGATGGTTTTAATTATACATGGTTTATTATTTTGAGGAAGGGCACTTCTATTCCTTTACTTTCTGGTGTTTTCATTAGGAATGGGTGTTGCATTTTGTCAAAGGCTTTTTCTGCATCCATTGAGATAACCATGTGATTTTTATTGGTTTGCTTGTTGATACGGTCAATTATGTGAATAGTTTTCCTAATATGAAACCATCCTTGCATTCCTGCTATAAATCTTACCATATCATAATGAATAACTCTTGTGATCACTTGCTGGAGTCTTTTTGCTAGTGTTCTACTTAAGATTTTTACATCTATGTTCATTAAGAAGATTGGTCTATAGTTTTCTTTCTCAGTTTTCAACTTGCCTGGCTTCATAATCAATGCCATATTTGTGTCATAAAAGGAATTTGGAAAAACCTCTTCTTTGTTTATTTTGTCAAATAATTTATATAATATTTGAATCACTTGTTCTTTAAATACTTGATGTAATTCACTTGTGAATCAATCTGGCCCTGTGAATTTTTTCCTTAGGAATTTCCTTGATAGAACTTCAATTTCTTTTTCTGAGATGTGATTGTCTAAATATTCTATTTCCTCTTTTGTTAGTTTAGGCAATTCATATTTTTGAAAATACTCACACATTTCATCTAGTTTGTCTCATTTATTGCCATATAATTGGGCAAAATAGTTCTTAATAATTACCTTAATTTCCTCTTTGTTAGAGGTGAGATCATAATTTTCATTTTGATACTGTTAATTTGGTTCTCTTCTTTCTTTTTTTATTACATTAATCAGTACTTTATCTATTTTATTTTTTTTAAAGTAGGAAAATAGCTCTTAGTCTTATTTATTAGTTCAATAGTTCTTTTTATTTTGAATTTAATTAATTTCTCCTTTGATTTTTTTTTATTTTTATTTGGGGATTTTTAATTTGTTATCTTTATAGTTTTTTAAGTTGCAAGCCCAATTCATTGTTCTCCTCCCTCTGTATTTTTTTTCATATAGGCACTTAGGCCTATAATTTTTCCCCTGAGTACTGCTTTGGCTGTATCCCATGACTTTTGATTTGGTGCTTCCTTATTGTCATTCTTTTCAATAAAGTCAGTCATTTTTTCTATTATTTGTTCTTTGACCCATTATTTTTGAAGAATTAGATCACTAAGTTTCCAATTAATTTTAAATTTAAAATTAATTAAATTTATTATATATATATATATATAATAAAATTTATATCCAATAAAATTTAATAAATTTGAAATTAAATGAGGGGGCAGCTGGGTGGCTCAGTGGATTGAGAGTCAGGCCTAGAGATGGGAGATCCTAGTTTCAAATCTGACCTCAGACACTTCCCAGCTGTGTGACCCTGGGCAAGTCACTTAACCCTCATTGCCTATCCCTTACCATTCTTTTGCCTTGGAACCAATACACAGTATTGGTTATGAGAAAGAAGGTATGGGTTTAAAAAAATTAAATGAAAAATTAATTTTATTTTTTTTTCTCCAAGAGCCATTATTAATTATTATTTTTATTGCCAAATCTTCTCTTTTCTCAATCCTTTGTTGGTTTACTGGATTCAACCATCTGAGCTAACCTGTTGAGCTGGCCTGGCATGGGGCAAATTTTTTACTATAGCCAGTGAACCAAGGGTGTCCAGCCTGATGCACTCCATATTCCCCCCACTCCTCTCTGACAGTTCTTGTTGAAGCCCTAGACCACATTTGGTGTGTGAGAGGCCAACCCTCAAGGATACAGTCTCTGCCTCGGCACTCACACAGTATGCTCAGGCTTAAGACAGGTCTCAGTGCTGGGTAGGGGAGGATGCCTCTCCATTTTCCTGTAAAAATAGGCAGACTGTGTCTACCTTTCAAATTGTTGTCAGTAGGAGAGTATTGTGACTTCTTGTTGGGTTTGAATTTCTTTTTTCTTTGAATTGTGATATAAATATTGGTTTGGAAGGATTGTTGGAGAGGTTATGCCTTTAAATGCTTTTAAGCTGCCATCTTGGCTCCACTCCTTATGGATTTTTTTTTAGCTTTTTCTGTCACAATGGGTGGGTGAATCTGAAGTATGGAAGAAAATGACTGCAATGTAAAAAAATAATTAATAAATCATTTTAGCACACATGCACATAAATTATCCAGATTATTTTATTCAATTTACTTATAGTAACTACGCTTAATAGTAAATAGAGTGTTGGACTTCAGATGAGGAAAATTTGATTTAAATCCTGACTCCTATATTTACTGGCTATTGAACTGTGTGAATTAGAAAGTCACTTAACCTGTCCCAGACTCAATTTACTTCAGAATAAAATGGTAATAATAATGTGTTGTACCTTATAAGATTGCCACTTAAGATCAAATGAGATAATTGAAATGCTACTCAAACCCTTAAGGATATATATAAAGCTAGCTAATTGTCAGTAGCACAAGTAGAATTAGTAGTAACCACCTATTTAGTTAATCTGTAAATTATCCATTCATTAAATAAACAATAATATCTGATATTATAAGCAATGAATGATTCATATAAATGAATCTCACATTATAGATATATGTGTGTATTCATATATACATATATAATAGACATATGTATATATTTACAAACTGTAAACCTTAAAATTTCTTAGACTTATGAATGTTGGAAATTTCACCATTGGGAAATTTCATACTTGGAAAAAATTTCCTACTGATAGTAAGAACTCTATTGGAATGTGAACCCCCTTGGCATGGGAGGATCTTTCTCCTCCCTACCTAAGACTACGTTAGGATAGAAACCTTTTGCTAAACAATGGAAAGGGCTTTGACCTATGCTTAAGCATAGAATAGGAAGTTCTTTGAGTCATGATTGATTTTAGAATTGATGCAATAGAGATACTTGGAATGACAGAACCAGGTCTTGAAACTACAATCTCCACCCTACTCAGAGTAAAAGTATTTAGGAAGGGCTGAAGCAAGGACCAAGATTTAATTATTTGAGAATATGACCTTCAACAGACATGTGCAAAGGGGCAGACCTCTGGGCGGTCCTGGGTTAAGCTAGAGCCACCATTGGCACAGGGAAGACATGGACAGTGATTGGTAGATGTGAGAACTGAGGGGAGGGAACTTAGATGGTTTCCTTAAAGATAAAGGGGTCTGAGGACTGGGGGGGGTCGAGAGGTTTTGCTCTGAGAGGTTGTGCTCTGAGAAGTTTTGCTCTGAAGGAGGCTAGAGGTGGAGGCCCCTGAGACTGTTTCTCCATTTTGGTCATGTGAGTGATAGGGACTGATCTCTTTTCTTTGCCTCAGCTATCTAAGGGCTTGGGCCTTTTGGCCCAGCCTAAACAGAGGGGGTATTTAAGCCCTATTCCCTTCTCTCTCTCTCTCTCTCTCTCTCTCTCTCTCTCTCTCTCTCTCTCTCTCTCTCTCTCTCTCTCTCTCTCTCTCTCAGTATTCAGAAAGACCCAGGTGCTTGATGCCTCAAAGCATATTTTTTAAATGATAATTTTAATACCCCTTCTCTTTCAAATTTCCCTGTTTTTATCAAAGGAATCAATATCCTACCAGGTTTAAATCCTTGGTATTTTCCTCAACTCCTGACTCTCTCTTACTCCATATAGCCAATCAGTGGCCAAATCATGCTTTCAATATCTTCAAATACGTCTAACCTCTAACTTCTTCCATCCCCTCTTCAACTATAACTTTGTGGCAGGCTCTCATCAGTTCTCAAATTGACTTTTATATCAGCTTACTATATATTGCTCTCCTTGTCTCAAGTCTTCCTTGACTAGTGTATCCTTACTGCTGGCAAAGTGATCTCCCTTAAGCATATAACTGATTGTTTCATTTGCCTATCTAATCAAGTTCAGTGACAATTTATAGCTTCTGTGATTAAATATAACTTACTCTTTTTAATTAGAAAACTCCAAAACCTAACTCATCCTTTTCTTTGTAGGTTCATTATCTATAGATTGTAAATACAAACTAACATCTAAGTAATTTTGCCTTTCTTCTAACCCATATATTACATTGTATGGGCTACCTCCCCATACTAACAACTTAAAAAAGATAATAACTAAAATCCAGTGAAAGAAAAACAAAACCAAATATTTATCTTTTTTAGTAAGTCTCTGTGTATGATTGATTTATTTAGTACTTAAATGATTTTATTATTTCAGTCTTGTGGATATTCTCTCCCTTTGATTAGATCATAATATTCTTTGTATTTTCACATTGTCATTCTCAAATCAGGCTATATTCAAATAACTCTAACTTGACCTCACTTCTTCCTAAATGTTATATAATATTTAACAGACAACACTTTCCTTCTGCAAATTCCCCTTAAATTAGCCCAGTAACTTTGAGAACTCTCCATGTTTCATTCAATATTTCATATCTAGCAAGCATTACTCATGCTATCTTCTCCTACATCTCACTCTTGCTACATGACAGGTAATCTTTTTTTTCTGATCAGATACAGCCTTGATCATGTCTTTTATGACAGTTTTAATGAACAAATAATCATCAGTAATATTCTGTCGTCTCCTGTTATTCTTTCATTGGTATTTGAAGGATGGGATTTTGTGATTTTCCTTAGACTGTAGCATTCCATATTCCATTAGTGTAAAATTGAAAATGAATGAATATATAATTTATTTTACACAAAATACTATGTGCTGAGGACAGAAATTAAAGAGCAAGAGAATACCCACACACAAATATCTCACATTCTAATAAGGAAAACACATCTATGAGAGGATCTAGATGAAAGCTTTTCACAGGATTTTAGTGTTTATTTTTTTACAACTTTTTACAAAGTTTCCAGTCTTTTATTAATTTATTAATTTAAGATTATTTGTATTATATTATTGAAAGACAGTTTCCCTTTCTCTTTTAGTAATTTTGGCACACTAAGTCAGACACTAAATTCAGAGAAGTGATTAATTAATTAATTAAGAAAAATATATTTATTTTAAAATGTCAGTCACTAATACATCCAACACATATTTTTCAATGTCTAATATATGCAAAACATTGTACTAGGCACAGAACACTGTACTCAGAGTTAAGAGACTTGACTTTCATTTTTCTTATTTCCATTGTCACTGAGAGATCTTAGAATTTTTATTTACTTTTATTTTCTATTTTATTTTGTTTTTACATAAATACAGTAAGTCCGTTTATTGAATAAGAGTGCTGGTGTTAACATCAGGAAGATGTAAGAATGACTCTCATTTGAGGTATCTACTAGGTATGTGACTCTGGGTAAATAATTTTTCCAAAAGACCACTAGGAATTAGCAGAAAATTTGCAAATACCCAGTTTTAATAGTAGCCTTAAAGGTAATAAAATCCTATTCAAAACAAATTATTAAATACTTATTTTTATGTAAAACATTGTCATAGGTGATCAGATGTTTCACTTTTGTGGTTATAGTATCTTTCTTCATCTTAAACTCTCTGATAACCCAAATTATTGGAGGAGAGAGGAGGAAATCCATGTTGAGGTACCACTTTTTTTCAAAAGTCTGACAACTTGGTGAAAGAAGGTTCTGTCTTCTACCAGAAGAACTCATTAAAGGGACATATTCGAAGGGAAACAAAATGAATTTCAGATTTAAGTGAACTTAACCCAGGATTGACAGACACCCAATGTGCTCATAGGTAGATTTTAGCATGTTTTGTAAATAAAATGCAAGCTTACTTTCACTGAACTGGTATTGAACATTCCTACCTTGCATTAACAATGTGAAAAATAATACAATCTGAGGAGTCAAGTAAAATTCACTGGATTGTCAAATGGATCCATGAGGCAAAAAAAGATTAAGAACTCTTATCATGTAATCCAGTTCACAAGTACCTAGTGCTCATGGACACAAATTTTTGCAAATAAATTGAACTTTCCCTGCATTCCAAGAAATGCACCAATAATATTCAGAAACTCTGTTAATATGAACTTATGTGAAGCTCAACTGCTTCAAACTCTGTCAAACACTTAGTTCTGTGGACATGAGCAAATGGGAATCTTCTATTACAATCCTTTTAAAATTTGATGAGCTCTCCTTTTTAATTCTAAATATACATAGTTTTTCTTCTTTTTCAACATTGCCTTCTAGATAGCTCTTCATTTATATTTAAACAACTTTGGAGTTACTTTGAGAAATAAAGGTTTATTTACCCATGAAATTAGAGATCTTTTCTGTTTATATAACCACAGGATCAGAGAGATGGGAGGTGCTATTAAAATTCCAAAGCTGTCAGTTTATCGTATTCTCCTTCTTTCATGGAATAGGCTATCTGAATGAGATAAAATATGATTTGCCTGGTGTAATCGTGCAATTTCACATTTTATTACATTGGATGAAAAAGCAGTAGTAGTTTTGGAATTGTTAAATTTTGTGCGACTTCATTTGGGAACCATTACAAATCTTTTTGTCTTGAAATCATTTGTTCAAAAGTTTCATTCATTTAAGCAGTGAGTGCATCAAAAATTTGAGTATCAGCAGTATAAGATCCCTTCTTCCCACCATTATAAAAATATATATTGCTATAGTGAAAAGAACTTCAGATCTAAAGTGAGGATTAGGTAGAGCCATTTGAATTTGGGAATTAGATCTGTCATTTTATTGGTAATGAAATCTTACTGGTAAGAAAATCCCCTTGAGTTATTTGGGTCCCCACTCTCTATCTCTTCTAATTCTACTTGTTTTAATATGTCATCCAGAAGACACTCCCACTTTATCTCTGCCTTTCATAATTACTCTGAAGTAATTATGAAGTCTGAACAATACTCCTAACTGTTCATGTTATTTCTCACCTCTTATTAACTTGTAGTATGTTTATGGGAATAATGCTAGTATCAGTGTGTCTTTGATAAGAAATATGCAGAACTTTCCAACTGTAATGTCACACCCTGTCCCCAGGATACCAGGGCAGGGTATTTATTGACTTCTTTAGATCAGTTTGTAAGATATTTAAGTAGAAAAGTTGATCAACAGAGATAGTCCCACTCTCTCGGCTTTGGAAACCTGGGTCCATTGGCATGAAAAATTGTTACGTCTGGAGACTTCCTCAGCTGCATTGGATGGCCGTGTTGTCTTTTGTGCTCCAACATGCCCTGAACATTCCACAGTGCTTTGCAGCTTTGCCATCTCAGCCATTGAACCTTCTTATTGGTTTCTTCTGCCTGTTCCACTGAAGCAGTCTTCACATGCTGGGTGCGGAAAGCCCTAGTTCACTGGGGGTCAATGATCCGATGGCTACCCTCACAAGGTTTAGCCAGCCTGTCGAAGCCATTGCCCAGGGTGTGGCCACTGCCGCATGCTAGCAGCTACTGGGAGCCACAAGTGAGAGCTGGGTGTATGGTGGGGGTCAGAGGCTGGAAAGCTGCCCTAGGATGGCACGACAAGCCCTCCATACCAGAGATACTATCCCTCCCTGAGCACCCCATATACCCCAATAGTTATCTCCTCAGAACTTGATATTTCCTCAACTTGGAAGTCCTATCTGGTGGAGAGACTTCTGATCACTTCAACATCTCCAATGGTGTGAAACAAAGCTGTGTCCTCGTTCCGGTACTATTCAACCTATTCTTCACCCAAGTATTACGACATGCTGTGATGGATCTAGACCTGGGCATCTACATCAAATACTGGCTGGATGGCTCACTATTAGACCTTCGCTGCCTGACTGCAAAAACAAAGACAACAGAGAGACTCATCCTAGAAGCTCTCTTTGCAGATGACTGTGCTCTCATGGCCCACCAAGAAAATCATCTTCAAACCATTGTGGATAGGTTCTCCACCGCAACAAAACTCTTTGGCCTGACTATCAGCCTCAGCAACACAGAGGTGCTGTTCCAACCTGCACCAGGGAGGCCAACTAACCAGCCATGCATTACAATCGATGGCATGCAGCTTTCTAAAGTCAACACTTTCAAGTACCTGGGCAGCACCATCACCAATGACGGGTCCCTAGACCATGAGATCAATGCCAGGATCCTAAAGGCCAGCCAGGCACTCGGGGGGCTGTGCTTCAAAGTCCACCAGCACAGGGATGTATGCACTGTGATGAAGCTCAAAGTGTATAACACAGCGGTCCTCAGCTCACTCCTGTACGGTTGTGAGACATGGACACTGTACTGGAAGCACATGAAACAGCTGGAGCAATTCCACCAACGCTCCCTCTGGCCAATCATGAGGATCCGATGACAGGACCAAATCACCAACCAGGAAGTCCTTGACAGAGCCAATTCCACCAGCATCAAGTAATGGTCCTCAAAACCCAGCTACAATGGTCTGGACACGTCATCTGCATGGACCCACAGCAAATACCAAGACAGGCATTCTATGGTGAACTGTCAGCTGGACTCAGGAAACAAGGCTGACCAAAGAAAAGATTCAAGGGTCAGCTAAAGTCAAACTTGAAGTGGGCTGGCATTACACCAAAGCAACTGGAACTCGCTACCTCTGACAGAAGCAGCTGGCGAACCCACATTCACCATGCCGCCACCAAATTTGAAGATGAACGACATCGACGTCTTGCCGCTGCGCGTGAACGCCGACACCAGGCCACAACCGCACCTCCCGTAACAACTGTCGTCCCATGCCCCATGTGCCACAAACTCTGTGCCTCAGCCTTTGGACTTCAAAGCCATATGAGGGTACATCAATAGATGATAATGCACAAAGACAATAGTAATTCTCAGTCACTGAGAGACTACCACTGAGATCAGTTTGAGCTTTATGTTATCAGAATTCAGCCTCTCAGTCATTTTCAGTTTTTACTTCATTTGTGTCTTCCTTATAAAAATATAAGTTCCTAACTTGCTTGATTATATTTAAAAACACAGGGTTTAGTATAATGGTTGGCAAAAAATCAAGTAATTAATAAATGCTTGATTTACCTATCAAACTCCCTATAATGTACATGATATATATTCCTTCTACAATATAATACTCCCGGCATAATGTAAGCTTCTACATTACAATAATCACTTATAATTTTGACCTTTTCTCCAGGGTCTACTATAATATCTTGCATATTTTCAAATGTAACAATGTATCAAGTTTTTATAATCATAAAATGTTATATATACATGTAAAATATAATAATATTCAAAAATATTATACATGTAAAATATAATAACATTAAAAAAACAATAGTGCACTAGACATTGGATTAGAACTATTATTTAGAATATAAACTGGAATCAGTATATATGGTTCTAAACACCAGTATTACTATTATTCTCTCTGGTTTTCAGTATCTTTCTTCATAGAAATATAGGTGATGAAATTAGCACATTGAATTTAAGATTGTTGTGAGAAAAAAAGATAGCAAAAATTTATTATTACACTTTTTCTGGTAGCACCACCAGTCTTTTGTCATCTCCCACTTTACAGTCATCCAAAATGACTGTATGGATACTACTTGGATATATATTCAACAATTTAGGTAGATTTTAAGTAGAGATGATGTGTATGTTAAGAAATTTCTAATATTCAAAATGTCTCTAAATACACTATCTCCCTGTGGTCTAATATTAGTTCTTTGAAATTTTTAACAGATCTTGTTTGAGTTCTATATGATAGTGTAATACATTTTCATATACATTGTTTCTTATTGACATTACTAATACTTAGGAATTAGAGCTGAAAGGAAACTTAGAGATCTATTATAACTTACTCATTTTTTCAAATAAAGAAACCATGGACCACATAAGTCAAATGATTTTTCTACAACTATATAGTGTGTAGAGATTTAGAGTTCAATCCATCTCCTCTGATATACAATTCCCTTTGCACAATCAAGAGAACTGATCCAATCCAAATCTATCACTAAATATATGAAATTCTTCATTCTCTCTTTGCCTGATAAATATAAATTTGTCTAATCCTCACCTTCTCCTATAAAGTAGCATCTCCAATCATTTTTCTACTTCTTTAATACTCACCTATTGGCTAAACTCCAAGAATCTTACTTCTGTCCTTCTCAGTATATAGCACATGAACTACTTAAAATATATGTATTTTTAGTGATTTATTTACTAGTTTAATGAAACTTTTGTCTCCAATTTTCTGAAGGGTAAGTGTCATGGCCTGCACACACTCTTTATGATCCTTGACTATCTGCAACATTTAGCATTTTATTTTCTCTTTCTTGATCTATTTCATATATTGAAAAAGCATGGCAGGAGTGGAAAGAATTCTAAATTTAGAGACAGATGTTTTGGGTTCATATTCCAGTTAAGTCCGTTACTCTAATGAGTTTAACCAAGTCTTTTAACTTGATCCTATTTTGCTCATATGTAAATGTCTAACTAGATGTCCTCAGATCCCTATAAGATCTAGCTTTTTGCTCCTTTCATTCTTTAACTAGATAGCCTTTGAATTTTCCTTTAGATCAAAAGTTCTGATCTCTGAAATCACCTCATGTCTAAAGTTTGTAACCCGAGCTATGTTGCTCTTACATCATTTCTATGTAAATCTATTTACAAGGAGTCATAGTTCTTATCTCATGCAATTGAAAGCTAGAGTTCTATAAAGTAAAATTTAACAGTCCCTTTAGTAAAGCACAATAGAAATATATATATATATATATATATTATTTATCCTTTCAAATTTAATATGGTGTTTCTAAAAAAAGTAGCCTCAGCAGTTGTTAGTCTCTAATGAAAATTAAGGACACAAACTCACCCTTGGTGAAAAAAAATCATGCCATTATTTTAATGGAAACACAGACAAGAACTCAAATACCTCCTTACCTCATTTGAAAAATGAACATTACTCTTTCAGTAGTTTATAAGCGTGTATTTCCTCATAGTATAGTAGCAAGGCTGTCAGGATCTAAAACTTTAAAAGCTTCATTATTCATGCATTGATAGATTAGATACTATTAGATATACATTAAAGCATCGTGTTTACATGAAAAGAAATAAGTGCTCTATTTAGCAGAAAAGTTCTTATTCTCAGAATAAGATGTTTGCCCTCCTCTAGAAGTAATGGTTTTTAGTCATTTATTTGGAGGAATTCCAAGGACAATCGAAACAGGAAGTTAGATTATTGCATTTTAATATATTTTTATCTCCACAGACTACTATATTACATATGGATTCACAGGTCCACCATGTGTCTTGGTACAGATATTAAGAGTTGGTAATTAATTACCTATTCCAATTACTACATGAATGCCAACCTTGAAGTTGAGATGTAACCATTTCTATAATAAATTTCATCAAAGTGAATAACACAGTTTGAAAACTATTTTGCTTCTTAAGTTTCACACTTGTCCAAAAAAATATAGACATCATTTTTTGGGGGAAATGTTTTCTATATCTAAACCTTAAGGAAAGTTGGAAACATTGGATAATTTAGTTATAAATGGACTGGAAATTTATTTGAAATTTTTACCTCATTGAAAAGTCCCAAAGTTGAAAATCTAGTGAGTTGAAATATTATTAAGAAATTGAATACTATAGCATATACTGATAATTTGAATTTGCATAGTTTTTTACTTATATGAAAGTTTTTAATAGTATCACATTTTAATTTCACAAAAGTCTTGTGAATGAAGTGTAACAAGCCCACAAATCATTGTCATCTTCTTCAGAGAAAACTCAGGTCAGAGAAATTAAGTAATGACCTTAGGCCAACTCCGTGGGTGAGTTTGAAGGAGAATTTGAGTTAGTTTTCTGAATAAAAGGATAGTACTCTTCACTTTTCCACTTAGCTTCCATGTACTTCATTTAGCCATGTGACATAGTTAATGCAAGGTCTATCAGCATTTTAAAGAGGAAGAAATCTTGGCAAACCTAGTATTTTGTAGAATATTCCATATTTCCTACTTGTATGCACCATATGTTAACATATGTTAATACATGATCATAATTACATGGGGGTGTATGGGGTGCTCAGGGAGGAGTAATAATTTGGTATGGAGGGCTGGTCGTGCCCTCCTAGGGCAGCTCTCCAGCCTCTGACCCTCACATGACAACCAGTTCTCACTTGTGGCTCCTAGTAGCTGCTAGCATGCAGCAGCGGCCACACCCCAGTTAACGGCTTCGACAGGCTGACTAAACCTTGTGAGGGTAGCCATTGGGTCGTCATTGACCCCTGGTGAACTAGGGCTTTGCTCACTCAGCATGTGAAGACTGTTTTGGAGGAATAGGCAGAAGAAACCAACAAGAAGGTTCAACGGCTAAGATGGAGATATAGGAAGGCACTGTGGAGTGCTTAGGGCGTGTTGGTGCACAAAAGACAACACGGTCACCCAATGCAGCTGAGGAAGTCACCAGGTCATGCCACTGGACCCAGGCTTCCAATGCCGAGAGAGTGGGACTGTCTCTGTGCATCAACTTTTCCACTTAAATCTTCACGCACAAGTGTCTTTGTGCACAAAAACGCACAAAGACAATCATCATCCTAGGTTACCGAGAGACTACTACTATAATTACATGATAGAGAAGGAAGGTATTTTTCAAAGAAAAATAATATGTATATATATTTAATTATGTATGCAGGTATATATGTATGTATGTATGTACCTACTTATTATAGACGACTCTATTGCCTGTGCTTTCTTAGATCATTTGATTTGGGGACAAAATGAGGTTTTATTAAGTTACTGAATATTAAAACTAAAAGAGGTATTCATTACTGCAACATAGTAAGAAAATAAAAGGAATACAGTGTTTTTTATCTTCTCTGGCTAGAACTATCCTTCATTGCCATTTGCAAATGGTTCTCATCATTATATCATCAGAGTTTGTCAATACAAGTGATTTTTGGCAACCACCAGGTTTCAGAGATCCAAATTCTTTATGGTGAGAACTTTTTTACTATATAAAATGTAACTAGTATCAGGAATGCTAGATTGAATGAGGTTCCAGAATAGTTTTTCTCTGAGTCTACTCTAAGTTAGCTGAGAGAAAAGGGGAAGAAGACGCCTCTGAGAAACAGAGACCAATGTAAAAGAATTATAAGCTTTATGTATATACAAAATCCTATGAAAATATTCCCTTTGAATTCATTGTGTTCTTGAGAAGAAGTATGCCCTACCCAAAATGTTGTGAGTTGTATATAGTCAGTTAATGGGTCATCCAATTGTTATCTATTTCAATACAATCAAAAACTGAAAATGTTTCTCCTGTACATATGACACTTTTTTTAGTTACTGATAATTCAAGGACAAATTCCTGACCTCAATGAGCCTATATTTTACATAATATTTCAAATCTAATATTTGGGTTTATACCCAGAATTTGAAATATTCTATCAATAAGCATTTATTAAGTGTTTACAATATGTTGGCACTGAATTCAAAGCTGGGAAACAAAGGCAAAAATCAAATATTTTACGCTCTCATGGAATTAAAGTAAATTCTATCAAGAGAGGTAACCTGAAGACATACACATACATATAATACATCATAAACCTGGTCAGGTAGGTTGGACATAACTTCTTGAAAATTTTATGCAAAACCAATGATTTTATACTTTATCTTAAAGGCCATCATAAAGTTTACAAAAGTTTATTACATATCATAGTGATATGATCCAATAAGTTACTTTAACAAAATTGTGGAGATGGATTAGGGAGAGGAGAAATGTGACAGGGAAACATAACCTTTAGGATACTGCAATAGTCTAGTTGCGAGGTCAGAAGGTTTTGAACAATGGTTGTGACAATGTGAAGAAGAAATAAGGGAATAGATATTAGAGATGCTGTGGAGACACAATAAACTTTGACAAGTGAGTTGTGTGAGAGAGAAAGAAAGACTTTGCAAGAGACTAAAGGCAAGAGTTTGAAAAGAGGGTCTTGCTGTATGCACAGAATTTTATAGTCTATTCTAGAGCCTGAGGAAGAGACAAAACCGGACACAGGGATACAGTTGGGGCCATAGGTTCCTGTCCATGAAGGAGACTGGAGAGGTTGCTTCCAGTGGCTTGGTTTTGTCTGAGCCAAGTGGGAGTTGGTCTACCTGTTCCCTGGGGAGCTAAAGGTTCCTGTTTTCCTGCTTTTCTGTTGTCATGAGATCCTTGATATCCTAGTAGGAAATCCTGTCAACACTGTCTCCGCATTTTAATCTACCTGTGTTCATGTGAGATCCTATGTCCTGAGTGTTTCCTGCCTGCTAAAAGAGAACTGCTAGTGCCCAGTAAAGCCTGTCTGTGGGAAAAGCCTGGAGACATCTTGGCTTAGTCCTAGTAAAGTGAACTCACCAAGAGTTCAGAGTTATCATATTTTGACGAACTATAAAATTGTCTACCATTAATTTGGAGGACCAGTGAGGTCAGATAACTAAATAATGTGGGGTTTATAGATAGAGAGTATAATGAAAGGCAGCTGGAAGATCTTGAAGATGGCCTCTTGTGAGGCTCATAGAAAGAGGGGAGGAGTATGCAGAGTTTAGAGCTTAGGGACTCCTTCTGTCATGTTCCTCCCTTCCTCTTTTCATGAATATTAATAAACTACATCTTTAATATTCTTACCTGTTTGTCAACTAGTGAGATAATGTTTTGCTCTAAAAGCTGCTTGTCAAGCCTACCCTCTGAGTGGTGTATCCAAACTTGATAAAGTACTTATACAAATTTTACCATACATATTACCCACCTATTTCAGTTGTCAGCATAAAGATATTGACAAAATCAATAGTAAATCAGAAGAAAAAAGATGAATACTGTTGTTTATGACTGAAGTATCTTCAAACTGATTTTTTCAACAAGTCACTAATGCTAAAAATTGATGCATAAATAAAAAACCAACAAAGCCTATAACCATTTCCTAAAGAAATTTAAACAGTATAAATTAAAATGCACAATGAAGAATTTAAAAAGAGTAAAGTGTAAGGGGGGGAAAGGGGTTAATTTTTAAAGGTTTGGACTGGATTCTTTAAGAATACAGTTGCCAGGAATTTAATTCATTCCAAAGAGATTTATTTACAAAATATAAAATGAATGAAGAGGAAATCAGAGAGAAGATAGGGTAAGATATCTAGCCTAGGCATTAAGTAATTTACTCTGGCCCTTGGCTCATAAACTAGGCAGGGGGGGTTATTACTCAACCAGATAGGCCTCAGCCCTTGTATTCCAATATCTGGGAAAGTCTCTTCAGAAAATTCAGCAGTTAGGAGTCAGATTTTTCACTCACCACATGTCAGTCCAGTCAGTAGATCCTTCTGCCCCTCTTCACCAGCCTCAACTCCAAAGCATCAAGAATTGAACTTCAGCAGAAGGGAAGTTCAAGTTGAACTCCACTGCAAGAATCCCAACTTCATTTGCAAAAATGAAGAAATCAGTCTCACAGGAAGTGACAGCCCCTTTAAAAGACATTTTCCCCTACATCACTTCTTGTGCTATACCCTTATTCCACATCTAGCAATCATAGTTGACACTCTGCTCTAGGACTGTCCAGAAGGCAGTTAGTTGATTCTGATTCGTTATCCACTATTTCACATGTGGGTCACAGACCTCCCACTAAATGATTAAGTGAGATGTTTACACCTTTGGTGATTAGATCTAACATGGGCAGATCTTACCACTCAACTTTAAGTATCGTATTTGCACTTTTTGTTATTGAATCTAAAAATAGGCAGGTTTCCATACTTAATATTTTAAGTAACGTTTTTATAATTATGGGGATTAAAATCTAAAAATGGGCATGAATTACAATTTAAATCATTACAATCAGGGAAGAGCTAAGTACCTTCATTTTTATAATCAGGGGAGAACCAAATCCAATCTTCACAATCCCCCATGATGATCATTGTTAGAGTAGTTGACCCCACCAGTGATCATTTAACATAATCATCTTGTACCTCTAAAAATTTCTAACTACAGGTATACACAATATTTCACCATCTAAGAGGAAACTACAAAGGTTAGAGATAAGAGGAAAATAGAAAAGAGAGAAAGAAAAACCAATGTTTGTTAGGTGCATTGACAAAAAGCCAATTAGGGGGCAGTCCCCTTTGGCATAAAAGTGTACATTTACAATAAATGTTCACCTCCCATTAGTTCAACCAATTGCACCCAAAAGTTCATTCTAGACTTCTTGATGTAGGGTAGGTTTCCGCAGGTATCTTCTTCAAATAGTTCATTCTCTGTATTCAAGGAATTAGCAAGCTTCTTTGCTGAAACTTTTCTCAAACAACATTTTAAATCTTGGATTTTTTTTAATAAAATACAATCCACCCTGAAAAGGGTGTTCACCAACACCTAGATCAAAGCAGAATATATAGTTGAGTTATTGGTTGTATGAGTCAATTATCAAAAGGAAAACCAAAAACATAAAAAGAAATAAAAATGGAAGAAAAAATTAAACTTTGAGAGAAATAAAGGTTCAAATTCAGAATCAAAATATCAAAAACTATGCATATAAAATTTCTGAATATAAAATAATAATTTCATAACAGACTCTTTTATTTGGGTCCAATTAAAGTAAATTTCTGTCCTACAAATCTGTTGGAAAAAGATGCAGTAATATTGTATTTACCCATTATAACCGAGGGCTACAGTAAGTTGCCATATTGTAAGAAAGAAAAAAAAAGGATGTTTGTGTAAAAAGGGAAGTGTTATTCCCTGGTCTGATCTTTCATCATTTCTCAGGGATTGGGGAACCAGAACAGGCAATTGTTAGGCACTTTCATAGAAATTATTTCACAAAAAGTGTGGTTTAAGGAGTCCTGAGTCTTAACATATATCAAGCACCACAACCTCGAGTCTCACGCTAGGTTCAAGTCCTTTCGTATTGGCATAGAAGTTCATCAATCCCACATGGATTGGTTCGTTTTTTGACCTGTGCTCTTTTGGGCACTATTCAGGTTAAATTTGTGTTTCTATTGCACAATTGAGATGAAGTCTGTGCTCCTTTTTAAAATCCCATTTCCTAGAATCAGACACAATCATTAATCACAGTCCCAAAACATTTATTAACAAATGGCAAGTTTCCATAATCTAAAGCTTTGGGGTATGCATTTATATGCTAGTTATTGGACCCCTAGCTTATTCTATTGAAAAAATCAAAAATAGTTAAAAGAAAATCTTCCCAATACTGGTGACAAGTGCTTCAAATGCAAAAAGTGAGAGAAAAAATTAAATGCTGTATGACACAAATAAAGTGTAACAAAATAGTACAGATCCATCAATAGGAAAGTTATCATAATCAATATTTAAATATAATCAACATAGTCAATTATTCATTACATGGTTACCATGAATCCATGAGTCCTTCTCCCCAATTTTAATAGCTGCTGCTATAGTTAATAGGACTTGGAATGATCCGTCATAAGCAGGTTCAGTCAATCCAGTACATTTGAAATTCTTTATATACACACTATCACTGGGGTTTAAATCATGAAGTGAGAAGCCTATGGGGCCTCCTTAAACAGAAGCTCCAGAGTCATGGAGTTCTCACAATTTAATTTGTAATTATCTGACATATGTAGCAATGTTGTATCCCCTCCTAACAGAATTAAAATTAATCTCAATAATAAAAATACTATATTTTAATTGATTTATTAATGATCATTAGAAATCAAGAAATAAAGAAGATACAAAATAAGGACTACTTGCCCATGGCTGATTAGCCCATTAAAAATCGCCACACAGCTTACCACTGCCACCATGCTTGCTGAAAAGCAAAAAGAGGCAGAATTCTCCATGTCCCTGCCTTATATCCCCTGTCTATAGGAGGTATGTAACAACAGGAATTCAGTGGGCTCCCACACTTCACATTATATCCTTTCCAAACTTAGATATATCAGGAAAGGTCAATACTAGGTTGGAATATAAATTCATTCACAATAAGTAGAAAATCTTGGGCAGAATCACTTCATGAAAGAACAGGAAAAAATGAAAAATAAATTTACAGAAAGCATAATAAAAGAGTCAATCCATCCTTAAGATAAAAGTAGAAGTATGATGACAAAAAATTAAAATGGAAAACAATTCTCAAATGGTAAATAACTGATATCTTTTTTGCCTCAATAGTAAATAAGTCAACAAATCTGTTTTTACCTATGTCCCAGTCAGTGAATTTCATGAAAAAAACAAAATGGGGAAAAAAAGAGTTGAGAAAAATCAGCTCAAGATCAAATAGACATGAAGATCACCATTTGAAATTATTGTGTGTGTGATATGTATGATTATATTTCTGAATACATTTATTAACCTGAGTACAAGATTTCATTATGTTCTTTTTATTAACACTAAGCTATTTTTAACAAATCTTTTTTAAAAATATTAAAAAGCAATTTCATTTGGAAGAACAAAATGATAGATTAAAAGCCATCTTCAAAAAAGGCATAATCAAAGGATATGTGAAATTCACCCAAAATTTTTTGAAAGATATAACCACAGATGTAATTTTCTTAAATGACCCACAGATTATCAATATAAATAGAGGAAAAATATGGAGGCTTTTGAAGGTACAAAGTAAAATCAGAGAAATTACCCATAAATAGTATAATGTTTCAATTTGCCTTCTTGTAGAAGGCATCATATTTATTATTATATTATATTGTATTCTATTCTATTTTTTTATTAACATCCAGATAATGCACAGCTTTCCAGCTGAATATTATAATATGTACAGTTCATAAGGAGGGTCCAATATCAGAGAACAGAAGAAGTATGGTTTTGTAACCTAAAAATTAAGAACCAGTTATCTAACCCTACTTTTCTTTCCACTTAATCCCTTTAAAAAAAGGGGAAAATAAGTATATCTTTAAATACTTATTTGTAGCTGATATATTTAATGAACATATCTTCAACAATGTACCTTATTAAGTATCTAACTCATATAAACCTCTACCTGCAGGTGTAAAGTCTATATTTTTTTCTCTTGTTTAACGAAGTGAACTTATTAGACATGAATGAAAACAAAGCCCTTTCTTGCTATCCACCCTATGACACATTAACTTTGTAATGCTGAGAAACTCAACACTAAGTAGCATAACACTTTCTGATTTTCATTGATAGAGGGACTTTCTTGGGGAGGTGGAGGATAAGCAGGAAAAGACAGGACAAGGAATGAGAGAAACGACAAAGAATTTGACATGTATGGGAGTCTAAACAAGAAAGCAAACATTATGAAATATCAAGTTACTAAATATTACAAATTAAGTTACAGAACTATTGTAAGTCTATGTAGGGAAGACAATTCTATATTCTAGGAAGTAAACACAAAAATGGAGTTGTTATTAATCACCAGTGAAGGTCCATTAAATAAGTAGAACCTAGAAAATCATGCAATAGAAAATTTGTATCTACTCCATGAAAATGGAGTCAGAAGCCATAGGATTCTGAAATCCAGCTATGAACATTATTAATTAAAAGTATGATTCTTTAAAAGAAAATATCTTGGCAGTAGTTTCAGGGGGAACAGGTTATTAATATTTCCCAGGGACCTAAAGAAGTACAGGAAGGTACAGACAATTTCAGTAGACCAATATTGGCCCAGGGAAGCAGTTATTTCCAAAACTGCCATTCATCCTTCTATACAAAGCTGTGATGGAGGATTAGAAACAGAATTGAAGCAAGTGTTCTAGTTTGCCTCTAATATAAGATTTCAAAACTTTTCTAATAAAGTAAGAAAATAAGATAATTCTCATTGATCTATTCAAGACACATTTCATATGGACATTATAATTTTATATTTAGAAGGGGTCTTGGTGATAATAAAGACCATCCCACTTTTTTTTCATATGATAAAACTGAATTGTCATAGAAGTTAAATTGTTTTCTCAAGGTCACACATATTTAGTGAAAGAATTGAAACTGGATCAGGTTCTGTGGCTCCAGGTATTTTTTTTTTATTCCCACTCTATAATGTTGCTCTCTTTAGATCAACTATATTGTATTCTAATAACTTCTTTTAAAATACTTAAGCATATATTGCTAAAGGTGGAAATATTTATTAGTTATTTTTCAAAGCCAGTGAAGATAGACAATTCCTGTGAGGAAGACATGACATGAATTTATCCAGCTCTCCACAAGTACCAGAGATATATTTTCTGGTTTTGAGAATATATATCTAACATTATATTTTTCTTTCATTTACCACACTCCTAAACTAGGCATCTCTGATTGTTTGGTTTTTTTCCCCTACTCCTTCCATACCTCCTGTGGTTGATAGAGCTACTTCCTGAAAGTCATTTAATCTCTTTCACATCTTTCTGACTTCTGAATCTTTCTTCTCTCTGGCAGCTGCTGATTTCCCTAGAGGCACCATTCTGAAGTAGAATGTGATATGGATGCATATTTCAAAAACCACTTGTGACAGTATGCTAATTGAAAGAGTTTCTCCTGTCAATGTGGCTCTTGAAAAGTATAGGAGATACTTGAGAGAGCTGTTGGAGGTTTCATAACTACAATTGAAAGGAAACTATCCAAACAACCATCTGGAGATATCAGAAGTGTGACTTTAAATAGGTTTAAACTCTATTTTCTAGCATTTCTCTTCCCAATTCTGTCTTATTTCATAAAGTTTTGGTATAAGTGATGCAATCTGTTAACTGTTAAAGCTTCTCCTTCTCTTTATACCTCCTGAAGTCTATATCTCCTACTTTTCCATTCCATTGAATCCTCCAATCTGTTGTAGCTTGAACCTACTCAAGAGTATGTTATTCTTCAAAACATTTCCTTTGGCTCGCAACTACAACACAATGTTACAAAGTCTTAAGTAGTCATAATGAAGTGTTTACTTTATTATGTGTTTTCTTATCTTCATTTACTTTTCTGATAATGATGTTCCTCTTAATCCATACCCTTGAAGGAAATTGTAAATGCTTCTGCTTGACAATCCTATCTATATCTTGCTTAAATTCTTTATCAAATTTGATATAGTTGAAATGTCATCTGGGAGTCTAGGGAATTTCAGTTTCTGGTTCTTCTATATCAGGTTTTCTTAACACAGAGGATATAATTTTTTAAATACCTAAATTTTTATATAATAGATTTCCTTTGCAATCCTATGCATTTTATATTAGGCATTTAAAAAACAATATTCTGAGAAGGGGTTCTTAGACTTGAACAGACTGCCAGAAGCATTTGTGATACAGAAAAAAAAAATAAATAGCTTCTGTTTCATATAGTATTAAAGAAGGAGAATCTCAGAATTGGTAGGGATTCTAAAGATCATATAGTTCATCCTCTTCATTTTACAGGAGGCCAATCTGAGATCAATTTCTGCTACACTATTTGTGTATGTTTATTCTCAACAGAGACAAGTATAGAACCCATATATTTTCCTTCTTTAGTATTTCCTGTGAAAAGTTGATATATTCCTAGCTCTGGATGATGATAATTATTTTATGATATCTTCAAATATTTTACCTACACTAAACTTTATAAATTCAGAACACACAATTAAAAGAGTTCTTAGTGAATATCACAGAAAGGCAGTACTGATCATAAGGAGTCAGACTGACTTCAAGAGGATGTGATGTCAGGCTAACCTAATTTTCTTTCATACTAAACTTTTTTGTTCACTTAGATTTTAGCAGAGAATTTATAAAATGTATCATACTTTTTGGTTTGTGGAAAATGGAGTGATATTGTTAAATGACAAGTTAAAAATTGATAGATTTACAACTGATTTAATGATATGAAAATCCATCATTTAAAGTTGGATATCAAATTGGAAGGAGGCATCTAATCAATCTATACTTAACCCTGTACTAGTTAGCATTTTTATTTTTACCAAATAAAAATATGAAAAAGATGAAACTCATCCTAGTCCAAATTAAGATGAAGTTGTTACTTTCAAGAATATGTCTTAGAATACCTATATTGAAATATATACAAAATGATGTTTATTTTAAGTCAATTATGATATCAATTGATTCATTTTTTCCTAAGAATTCATTCTCCCTCCTCAGCTGACTTTCATCTCACATCTAACACATCGATTAGCAACTGTTGATTTTATGTTTATACTTTTTCAATGAAATAATTTCTAACCAAGCTCTTTTCTAATCTGTTTGAAATGTTGTATATTGACATTATAATTAACTTATCTCTTGATGCTTCTCACATACACATTACATTCTGGCTTTTAAAAAAAGGACCACAAATTATATCTCTTCCTGCCACTTTATCATCTAGATCCACTCTTCCATCACATGGATTATGTGATATATAGATATAATTTCCTTTCCACCAAATCATCTTTTCCTCAAGTTTCATAAATGACAAAATATCTAACTCATTTTAGAACATAATAGTCAAGATTATCTTCATCTCCTCATTTTTTCCCTTCTGGTGAAATATAAAATGAAATTTCAAAAAAGTTTATTCATATTATTTCATTTCAATTGTAATTAACAAACTATTTTGATGGCATCTATTTAAGTTTTGTAAGGAAATTAAAATTATTTTCCATTCAGGAAAAGGGGAAGCAAGAAAACTTCCATTGCATTTCTCATTTTCCTTGAAGTCTCTGAGATCTGAGCTTAATGATATATATGCCAATAATTATACAATTAAGTAACTTCTATCTTACATGCTTGAAGATGTTCTGCCTAAATAATTAATAGAGGGTGACATGTTATAATTATTTCTTATGGAAATATATAATATATAACTCACATTCAAACTAATTTGCCAGGTGTCTTATTTATTTTTAGTTGTATGTGAAATCTATTAGTTACACTAAATTATTTTTTTTGAAATTCAAATAGCCACCTGTCTGAATCAGATTGGCTTCTATTATTAAGTATTCTAAAGAGATTAAAATTGTATTTCATGTCTAACTTTGACCTAACACTTAATTATGTTACCTGATTACTTGCATATTTATTTTTTATATAATAATAAGCAAAGAAATCTGTTGACACCAACTACTGTTAATTTTTTCAAAGTTACTAAAATTGTAGAACAAAATGTATCCTATTACATTACATTTGTCAGCAACATTTAATAACTACAAAAATATATTTGTAAAAACGCTAAAATTCAAATTATAATGAAGCTTTGTAATTGTGATATTATTTGTAAATAAAATTATTTCTAAAATATGTTGTAACAATTTTAATTTGAAAAACTGACATAAAATTTAATAACCAATCCTTAAAAATTAATCCAAAAACCCATTAATTCATATTCACAACCAACCCAAAAGAAATATTTTAATGTAATGATTATGTTTTTTTCTTTTTCCTTTAAAAATAGTATCTATTATCTATAATGGCTTTTGAGAAGAGTGAAAAATACTGAGGGAAACTACAATAAAATAAACAATGATATTTATTAAAATATTTTTAAAAGCAACAGAAATAGATATCAATAAGATGTCAGTTCATATCAAAGTTAAGGGAGGGTTGATATTTAAAAATAATTCATATCCATTTTACTCTGCTCTTCCAGGTACCTACAATGAAAAGATAGAAATTCTGTCTGTAGCAAGGGGATGGAAGAAAAAAGGGCACTCTCTGATGCCTCAATGATTTATTCCTTTGCTGATCTAATGTAAGGGTTTATTGCAAATAGAGAATATATCAAAGTAGGTATAGTAGGACAGTACTATACCTGGTAGTAGGGTAGACAGCTATCACTGTACCTCATTCTGCATGAATACTTCCCTGAAATAAGTTTCCATTTGCTGATGCCCACCATCTGATATTACCCCCAACATTATGTTAGAAAAAAGCTCATTTCACAAATATGCTAATCCCTTTCAGACATCATTCTGATTAATATTCTACTAGGAGTGATTATGGGGATAAAAATAGTTTTTTTCTTTGACATTTCCCCATAAATATTTCCTTGTCTCTTCAGTTTCTTTCTCTATAGTATATTGCCGTGCTTTGGATAACTACTCTGAGCTATTTATTATCCTACTCCAATATATATTTTAAAAATATTTTATTTTTTAAATTTCATGCAAATTTTTTCCACATTTCAAATTATCTCTCTTCCTTCTTCCCCCACATTCATAAGTCAAGCAATTTAATATAGATTATTCATGTACAGTCATGCAAAACCCATTTCCATATTAGTCATGTTGTGAATTAAAACAGATCAGAAAAGAAAAATAGGGAAAACTTTTATAAGTACATATTTTTGTGAAGCAGATATAATATTATATGCCATTATGTGACATAAATAACTCATTATATAACATAGACTTGTAACTATGTGCCAACAAATGATGTAGACATTTAGCATGCCACTGCATGATGAAGATATGAATGAGATTTTTTTCTGAGAAAAGGTCATTGCATGAGACTGAGCGATAGAAGTTTGCCTTATTGTATGCCACAAATTATTGATAATGAAAGGGCAAAGTCACTGTGTGGCCCAGGTATGTTTCTGAATTAGTGGCATGTTGGTAATACCAATGTATCTTTGCTTTATGAGAGCATGTGAGTGGATGACATAGACTGTCACTTTTTGACTTTTCACAATGTAAATGTAATGCAGATTTGACCCAGACTTGTTGCAGGTCACAGGCATGTTGTGTAATACAGATGAATCATAAGACGTGAGTCATTTAGATGTGTGAACTTTAGATTACTCCACCCTATTTAGTCTAACAAAATCAGGAACATCTACACCCATACTTAAGGATTAAGTATTTAGGAGGATGGTCTATGACAGGCATGTGCTAGCAAATGACAAATCAGAAACAGCTGACAGACCCCTGGACTGTCCTAAGTCAAGCTTAAGCTACCATTGGTACAGGTGAGATGCAGGAAAGTGATATAAAACCATCTATATATTTTGCGTCACTTCCTCTCTCTGACCTCTTTTGTGGTGGAGAGGTGGCTGGTGGCAGCATGCTGAGCCTTTTGGCATCTTGGCATGGTGGCAGCTATTGTTCGGTTTAGCAGTGAGTTTTCCTTGATGCCATACTGGAGGAAGCCTAGTAACCTAGTTCAAATGATGGGTCTTCTCGGAACTCCCTTGGGGTTTAGACTGATTTTCCTTTTATCTTTCAAACACTATCCACTTAGAAGCCTATAATCTTCTTCAGAAACCTTGTGGTGAAAGACTTTGAACCCCCCCTGGCACAGGCCAGGTGGGTGAAATCCTAAACCATTTCCCTCTCTTTTCTCCTTGATTTCTTTGCTCTATATTGATTAAACCACCATAGATTTCCAAACTGAACTGGGTATTTTATTTGGGATATCCCCTGGTGACCAAAAATCAAACTTAGACTAGGTCACAACCTATGCTATCCTTATAGTCATGACATGTGTCCATCCTTGTTTATATGTGCTTGGCACAGGTACATGGTTACATGATAGGGGATTGTAATTATAAGATCTTTGTATGTCATTGTGAGATGGTGCATGACTCATATTTATAGCTGTATACTATTATGGCATATAGGTGTGCCGTTGTTTGGCAATGGTATGTCATTCAATGAGACATGCCTGTCATTGTGTGATATAGCTATGTCATTTTGTGATGAAGGAATGTTTTGTAATGGAAGAATACTATTCTATGCTGTTGGCATGTCATTATGTGATATTACATTATACATTCTTGTCATTGTGTATAACTGTCCAATAAGCTTTTGTCACTACGTGATGTAGATACCATGTGACACAGATATGTCATTGTGTGAGATATGAAAATATTTTCTGTAATCCATTCATATCATTTTGTGACAATATATGACAGAGTTGTCATTGTAAGAGGTTGTAAGACATGAGTATGTGATTTTGAGATGTGTGATATTGGCAAGCTGTTGAGTAAGAGAGGTCTGTTGCTTCATGTTATATATCTGATTTTGTGACAGAAGGGTGTTGTATGCTACTGGTATATAACGATACAACTTTGTATTCTTCCTATCCTGATTTTAAACCTCCAGCTCTTCCCTCCATGAGTACCTTGGTACTAACTCTGACATAGTGACTTGACTCTGATTTCTACATCTCATCACTGGGGTGCAAAGGATGAAAGTTGGAATGGAGGTCCTCTAGATATTTTACTTCACACAAAAGAGAACTGCTGCAAATATTTTAGAACATATAAGTTCTTTTCCCCTTTCCTCTGATTACCTTGGGAAACAAATTCAATAGAAGTATTGGTGGGTCTAAGTATACACAGTTACAGAATTCTGGGAATAATTTGAGATTATCCAAAATGGTTGGATCAGTTCACAGTCCAACCAACAGTGTATAAGTGTGCCCATATTTGTACAATGTCTCCAATGTTAAACATTTTCCCTTTCATAATTTTTACCAATCTGGTAGGTTATTATATTATTATCAAAATTGAGTTGATTTTTGTTTCTTCAATCAGTAATTATATATGGCTTTGATTTCTTCATCCAAAAATCTGGCTGCTCATATCTTTTGACTATTTATCAATTGGAGAATAAATCATATTATAATAAATTTCAGAAACTATGTATTTTAAATATGAGCTGCCTATCCAAGAAACTGTCCTTCATCCATCCCCAAGTTTCCTGCTTTCCTTCTAATCTTGATTACATTAGTTGTATTTGTAAAATAATAGTAATGATAACTTAATGAAATCAAAATCATACATTTAACATCTCAAAATGTTCTCTCTTGTTTTTCCATCAATGCCTCTCCTATTCAGAAATATGATACATAATATGTGCTCTGTTTTTCTAATTTGCTTATTATACTTCTCTTTACATCTAGGACACATATCCATTTTGACTTTATCTTGAAAAATGTTTTCCGATATTAGCCTATATGTAGTTTTTGCCAAACTGCATTCAAGTTTTCTTAACAATTTTTAGCAAATAATGAATTATGATTCTAAAAAAACTTGGATCTTTACTTTTGTCCAATATAATTTAGTATGATTTTAACTACTCTTTATTGTATGTCTGTTCTGTTCCACTGAACAAGATATTTATTTTTTAGCCAATATCAGATATTTTCAATAATCATTCTTTTATAATCCAGTTTAAAATTTGGTACTGCAAGACCTGTCTCATACACACACACATACACATATACATATATATGTATATTTGTTAAATCTCTGAAATTCTTGAACTTGTGTTTTTCCATATGAGTTTCATTATTATTTTTATAGCTCATTAAAGTATATTTGATAAGATAATTGGGATGGAATTGAATTCAGTAGATTATTTTACATAAGATTGTTGTTTTAATTATATTGGCTCTGCTCACACATTCTTTCTCCAATTATTTAAATCATAGTCATATACCATAATTCATTCAGTCATTCCTCAATTGATAGGCATCCCCTCAGTTTTCAGTTTCTTGACACCCTAAGAAAAGCTTATAAATATATAATATTATAAATTATAAATGTATGGGTACAGGTAGCTTCTATGGCCTTTTGTTAAAAGTCTCTTTCAGATATAGACCCATTAGTGTATTGGTGTGTCAAGGAGTGTATGCAGTTTCATGGCCATTTGGACATGGTTCTGAATTTCTCTATAAAATGGTTATATCAGCTCATAGCTCCACCATCATGATATTAGGTCCTATTTTTTTCATATTACTTTCAAAATTTATCATTTTTAATTTTTGCCATATTTTCCAGTGTACTAGAGGTGAGACAATACCTCAGAATTGTTTAAATCGGCATTTCTCTAAATAACAGTGATTTGAAGAAAGTTATATGCCTACAGATAATTTTAATTTCTTAGTCTGAGAATTGCCTATTTGTATCCTTTGTCAATTTGAGGAATCCCTTGTATTCTTACGAATTGGACTCTTTTCTCTCTATATTGGACAAATAATGCCTTTGTCACAGATTCTTGCTATAAATCTCCTCCCTTCTTTGTCAAATATCTTCTTAACTTGTTTGCTTATGTATTATCATTAACTTCTAAATCAGGTATATAGTTAGATTTTTTTTTCATAATTAAGCAAGTCATTGAAAAGGGCCCATTGTCACTATAAATTTACTCAAATTTTACAACATGTTAAATTGAGTCACATCTTATACTTTTCTGCCATAGACTCCCAAATCAATATGAATCAGATCTTTTGATTTTTTGCTGAAATACTAGGTTATGAAAATCTCTATAAAGTTATATATTGAGGTATATATAAAGATATTAATAGATATGGAAAAAATTTAAATTACCTCTTCTACAATACTTATATGTAATTGTATTATTCTTAGTCCTTAATCCCTTATACTTTAAGTGAAATATAGTGCATGCAACTTATAAATATGTGATAATTCTCTATTTTGCTCCTAAAAAGAGAATATTTTTCATTATAATAACAAAAGCTATCTACTACATAACACATGTCTGGGAAAGCTCCTCTTTCTTTCCCTAATTTAGTCCCTCCACTTTCTGTAGTACTTTTTCTTCTTTAAAAATTAGTATTAATATACTGTAAATTTGCTGAAAACATTATTGCCTGTATTCTCTAAGCTGGTCAAAAATGATAAAAACTAAGAAGTTAAAGCCACTATAATAAATTATTTTCCTTACTATGACCTTAAATAAGTTTTCCTTCTTTATTATATCTACTCAAGTAATTTCATATCTAGTCTTCAGACTCAACTAGTATATAATATGTTTCTTAAGATTTCCAGGATGTCATTTGAAAAATTCTCCAATAGCAAGTACAGGTTGTACTGCATTGCAAATGTTCAGGCAGTTGAAATCAAGGCACTAGATTAAAAGCAGAAGAGAGATCAGGATCATAACATGAAATATCTGGAAACAGAATAATTTTGCAGTAAGGAATCAATATGTAACTTGGTAGAGATTAAGACTGAGATACTTTGAAATCTAGTGGTAAGGTAAGGGGATTCAGATTAACAGGTTTCATAAACCCATCCATTAAGATACAATGCCACAAATTTAAAAGGGCAATAACATGATGTCAAATATCACTGAGTATAATGGTTTCCTTTTTCATTTCCTTATATCAGTTGATATCTTGCATACATAAATATTTTTAAATGTACTGTGTTTAGTGACATAGTTAACCCTTTAATAGCAATCATTTCTGATACATGTTTTTTCCCACAATGTTTGTAATATTCCATTTAGTATTATATTACACAGTTTACATGAAATCCTATAAAATTCTATAGAAGCAATCCAAAAATCTTTTCAATTATTAAAGAATTGCAAGTACATTAATCCTTCAAAGAATTTGATGACTTGTATATAATCCCAGGACTAAAATATGAGAGATTAAATGTAAAACTTGAACCAAAAACATTGTGCCAGGTGATGAGAGTAAGTTATTTTTTTTTGGTGGTCAAGGTATCCTATTTGTCCAAATTGTTATTTAGAAAAAAGTTGAAACAACTTCAATTCTAAATAAATTATTTATATTAAAAAACTTTTTCACGAAGATATTGGACAGTAGCTCTGGCATTTCCTTCAAATTGTAGGGTTTAAAAATGGAGATGCTGTAGCATAATGGATGAACCTAAATTAAGGTTTATAAATATGTTGGGCTCAAAACTACCTCCTGTATGTATTTTGTGTGAAACTTGGCAAGTCATTTAACTACTCAATACCTTGTGAAACTCTAAGACTGCATATTGAAAATTAATTGTTGTTTTATATTTGCTGGGAAAATACTAAGAGCAGATTAAGTCTAGCAGAAAGACATATCAAGAATTAGGTATGGAGAGCCTGAGCAATAAATGATTGGGAAGCAGTGTTCATGATACAGGAAACCAGGAAACAACATCCAAGTAAAGTCTGGCTTTTAAGGCCTAAGAGTGGAATTTTAAGAATCATTGATTGAGTGTTCAGTCTACGAAGGTTGAAGATTGGGGAAGGAGTGAATGAAAACACTTTTAGATGTGGCAAGTGAGAGTAAGTAAAGAAGAGGATTATACAGTATTGGTCAACTAGGAATCAGAAAAATTATGCGTAGATTCTAATCCTTACCCTGAAACTTGAGTGATTTAATAGCTATCTACCAATAGAAATATTACACAATGTTTTGTAAAAGAAATTTTTCTACATAGATTAAATCACCTTTTACCTACGAGAATGAAATATGATAAATTAGAGTCAGGTGTCTTTCAAACATGTCTATTTTACCCACAACTAGTGTCAATTTTTGTGTTTTTATTTACATTAGCCAACTTTTCCTTTGGAAAATAAGAAGCAGCATCCTTCATGTAGGATCCTTCTTGTTCTTGAAATTCTCTCCCTAAGCAGCTTAAACAAGTTAATTGTGCATCTTATTTTAGTAACTTTATAAAACATATGAATTATTAGATTCAATGAAAGGTATATAAAATACTTACTATCTTTTATCTAATTCCTAGAACTATTGCAACTTAGACAAGAAGCTTTAAAATCATATAACTCCATTTTACAAGAGCATCTATTTAGAAAAAGAACATGAATTGTAAAACTAAATATTTGATCATGACTCAGAGTATGTAATTGGAAAGTTGAGATTAAAAAGTTAGGCAAATTCTAAGGAAACCATTAACTACATAAATAGATATTCAAATAAAATTAGTAGATATAAAGCACAATCAATATGATATAAATTTAAAAATGTATAAAGGAAATATACCAAATTGAAATGCTATTCCAGGGATGAGAAAAATTCTGAGGAAGTTTGAATCCTACATTTGAGTCACTTAACCTCACATTCATATTTGAGTCACCCACATCAATCCAAACACATATGTACAAACACAAACACAAAGAATATATTCTCATTTCCAAGTTAATTGAGTAAGAAGAGATCAATTTACTCATAAACTTTGCTAAGCAATTTGTGGAATTATGAAATGGTGAAAGCATTCTCAGTTTTTTGAGCACTCACCATAAAAGACCTCAAAGGCTCCTAGAAGTGAGACTGTAATCACACTTTAATAAGGCTTAAAGAACATAAGAGAAAATGATGCAGTTAACTATCAAGGCGAATGGTGAAGAATTGGGTATAGAGTAATGGAGGAAGGCAGGCAATCGTAGGGTAAGTGGAGTCATCATGTAACATGGATTTGAGATGGGAGCACTTAACAATGGACTCAGATGAAGATAGAAGATTTCTCAGGGATGAGAGGGTCAGGAGTTTGGTGTTTCATTTTTATAAGGTTTTGGTGAGGACCCAGACTAATTTATTCATGACACATTGCGATTGGTAAATTAATATTTTCAAATCATCTTAAAGTTTTCAGTAATTGCCACATTCACATCATCTTAGAATTATCATGACTTAGATGGCTCCCCCTTTCAGCATATATTATCACGATGTGAATTTTAATTAATATAAGATATAGTTTGCAAATTATGCTTCTTTGATTTTTGAATTGATCTGTACATGACCATCTAGGTTCCTCTTTGCATTTTAACTTCCTAATATTGTTACTTTATACTAGCTATTTATCAATTTACTTTCTACAATAATTTTAATAGTTATAAGGAAGATGGGTAGACAAGAGGACCAGAACAATATATATTTTTAATTCAAATCAATACTAAGTATAGAATAGAAAAGGTAAATTGAGGCTTTGGGTGGCTCAAAGGATGGAGCACAGGAACTCTAGAGTCAGAAAGACCTGAGTTCAAATTCAGAATCAGACACTTCTTAGCTCTGTGATCCTGGCTAAGTTATTTCACCTTTGTTTGCCTTAATCCAATGCAGAAGGAGCAGCAAACTACTTCATTATAAAGAAAATCCCATGGTTAATATTGTCCACAAGTCACGAAGAATTGGATGCAATATAGCTGATAAACAAGAAAAACAATGAGCTGCTTTAAAACTGTGATAAGCTTTATAGTCCAAACAGAGGAACTTCTCCATTGTTCTAAAAGGACAGGAAGGCTATTGAAACTTTTTTTTTAGAATCTGTATAAAAATATAGTGATATCTGTGCTTTAGGGATATCACTTTGGCTACTGTGTGGAGAATGAGTTGGAGAACAGAAGGATACAAAGCTGAAAAAACAATTACCTGGCTACTGCAATACTGAAAGCCTGGACTAGGGTGTCAAAAATGGGATGAGAGAAAGAGACAGATGCAAGAAAGTTTGTGAAGACAGAATTTACAAGACTTGGCAAGTTATTGGATAAGGGGCTGAGAGGTTGAGTGTATAGTCAAGGATGATTCTAATCTTTTGAGTCTCTGAGTGACAAAAAAGGTGCTAGTTTCTAGACCAAAATAGATAAATTTGGAAGAAGGATGCGTTTTGGAGAAAAACAATTGCTTACCATTTGGGGCTATGCATTATTTTAAAAACTTTGGGATATTGAGTTCAAAATGTCATGTAGGTAGTAAGTGATTTTAGATGGGAATTCAGAAGAGAATTAAGAAAAAAAACTACACCAATCATTGAGACAAGTATACAGGGTTTCTATTTGACATAAACCAGATAGAATATACCATGATAATAGCATTAATGGATTTATTTTTTATTTCAATGGATAGTGGGAAAATAGAACAGCATATTGGCCAAATTTAATGTTTTGTTTTGTTTTGCTTTATTCCTTGCTTCTAGAGGTGTGTGTGTGTGTGTGTGTGTGTGTGTGTGTGTGTGTGTGTGTGTGTGAGTGCATGTGCGAGAGATAGAAAGAGAGAGACAGACACACAGACACACAGGGACAGAGACAGGGAGTAAGGGAGAGAGAGTTTAAGCAGATTGATGTTAATTTTGTCAAAGTTTGAGTTTTCTAACTTTTCCAAATATTCTTGTCAATGGTTTGAGATCTGATATAATTCCCTCTATATTTAAATAACCCCTGGACACATATAAATATTTTCATTTTTTTTTCCTAAGAGAAGGTGTTCACAAAATTCCCCAAAATAAATCCCTAATTTTATCTTGGTATATTATCCTGCAAAGATTCTGGGAAGGCTTTCATTAGGAGAAGAATAATAATTTTGCCTCTGGAAAAAAGGGGAAAAGAAAAGTAAAGTTAATTAAACTTACTGTGTGAGGATTTGAAAAAAGAGTATAAACTATTTGCTACAAAAACCCACCACTGATCTGCTACAAGAGCTAAGACATGCAAAAAAAGATATGAGGTTAATGGGATTCTTAGCACAAGTGCTGACTGTGCACCTCATTCCCAGGAATAGCATTATCAAAGTTAGTAGAAATGGCAGGAAAGTTTATAGATGAAAAATAAAATAAAAATAAGAATCCTCTCATTAAAAGTGTAGACTACAGGTTATTAGGTAGGTAAAAAAATATTATAAATAAGACAGTTCTGTTTTGTGGATTCATTTATGTGTATATGTTTCTGTATAACACTATCTGAACATTAACTTCATATATCAGTTTTCTAAATGCTTGGGTCCTTGAGTTATATCAAGTCAAATTCACCATCCATCTCAACTTCATGACTCTTTGTGTAACTATAAACATCTTTAAAAATAATTATTAGAGAGATAGTCTAGACCAGAACTGTCAAACATTTTAAAATTCTTTGACCAAACTGCAACTTCAAGTTGCCTGTAAAGTTTGCTGCATTACCCCAGAGAATGAAGGGAGGAAGTACTCATTTTGGGTGACTGGACAGATGTGTGGGGCATGCAAAAATATCCTTGGGCACTGGAAAGAGGCGGAATGAAGCAGCTCCCTCCCAGCAAAACGAGCTTGGCTTTTGTGTCAATACTTTGCCAACGCTGGGCTAGACATTTTTTTAAATTAATTTATTTAGTCAATTTAGAACATTATTCCTTGGTTACAAGGATCATAGCCCTTCCTCCCCTCCATTCACCCCTCCCACAGCCAAAGCTCAATTCCACTGGGGATTACATGTGTCCATGATCAGAACCTATTTCATTGTTGTTGATGTATGCATTAGGATGTTCATTTGGAGTCTACATCCCCAGCCATATCCCTTTGACCTATGTAATCAAGCAGTTGTTTTTCTTCTGTGTTTCTACTCCCACAGTGTTTTCTCTGAATATGGATAGTGTTCTTTCTCATAGATACTTCCAAGGTCTTCAGGATAACTGCAGGGCTACTAACAGAGAAGTCCATTACATTCGATTGTACCACAGTGTATAGATCTCTGTGTACACTGTTCTCCTGGTTCTGTTCCTCTCACTGTACAGCAATTCATGGAGTTTGTTCCAGTTCCCATGGAATTCCTTTAGTTCAGTGGTTCTCAACTTTTCTAATGCCATGACCCCGCAATACAGTTCCTCATGTTACAGTGACCCCAAACCAAAAAATTATTTTGGTGGTAACTTCAAAACTGTAATTTTGCTAGAGTTATGATTTGGAATGTATTATGTATGCTCATTGCTACAAATTGAGAGGCTGAGAACCGCTGCTTTAGTTTATTATTTCTTTGAGCACAATAGTATTCCATCACCAACAAATACCACAATTTGTTTAGCCAATCGCCAATTGAAGGGCATCACCTCATTTTCCAATTTTTGGCCACCATAAAGAGCACAGCTATGAATATTCTTGTACAAATCTTATTCCTTATTATCTCTTTGGGGTACAAACCCAGCAATGCTATGTCTGGATCAAAGGGAAGACAGTCTTTTAGCACAATTTGGGCATAGTTCCAAATTGAACTTCAGAATAGTTGGATTAATTCACAACTCTACCAGCAATGCATTAATGTCCCAACTTTGCCACATCTTCTCCAACATTCATTACTTTGTGTTTTGATCATGTTAGCCAATCTGCTAGGTGTGAGGTGATACCTCAGAGTTGTTTGGATTTGCATTTCTCTGATTATCAGAGATTTAGAACACTTTTTCATGTGCTTATTAATAGTTTTGATTTCTTTAACTGAAAATTGCCTATTCATGTCCCTTGCCCATTTATCAATTGGAAAATGGCTTGATTTTTTGTACAATTGATTTAACGCTATAAATTTGAGTAATTAGACCTTTGTCAGAGGTTTTTGTTATGAAGATTGTTTCCTAATTTGTTGCTTCCCTTCTAATCTTGGTTGCATTTAGCTTTGTTTGTAAAAACCTTTTTAATTTGATGTAATCAAAATTATTGATTTTGCATTTTGTAATTTTTTCTAGCTCTTGCTTGGTTTGAAAGTCTTTCCTTTCCCAAAGATCTGTCATGTATATTATTCTGTGTTCACTTAATGTGCATATAATTCCCTTCTTTATATTCAAGTCATTCACCCATTCTGAGTTTATTTTTGTGTAGGGTGTGAAATGTTGATTCAAACCTTATCTCTCCCATTACAGTCTTCCAATTTTCCCAGCAGTTTTTATCAAATGGTGGATTTTGGTCCCCAAAGCTGGGACCTTTGGGTTTCTCATAGGCTGTCTTGCTAAAGTCACTTACCCCAAATCTATTCCACTGATCCTCCTTTTTGTCTATTAGCCAGTACCAAATTATTTTGATGACCACTGCTTTAGAGTATAGTTTGAGATCTGGGACTGCAAGGCCTCCTCCTTCACATTTTTTTTTTCATGATTTCCCTGTATATCCTTGATCTTTTGTTCTTCTAAATGGACTTTGTTATTTTTTTTCTAATCCAGTAAAAGTGTTTTTTGGTAGTTCAATGGGTATGGCATTAACCAAGTAAATTAATTTGGGCAGGATTGTCATTTTTATTATGTTATCTCATCCTACCCATGAGCAGTCACTGTTTTTCCAATTGTTTAGTTCTACTTTTAATTGTGTGGAGAGTGTTTTGTAGTTGTGTTCATACAGTTCCTGTATTTGTCTATGCAGATATATTTCTAACTATTTGATATTGTCTAGTGTGATTTTAAATGGAATTTTTAATTTTCGCTGCTGAGATGTTTTACAGAAATATAGAAATGTGGATGATTTATGCAGGTATATTTTGTATCCCTCAACTTTACTAAAGTTGTTGATTATTTTGATCAGCTTTGTGGTTGATTCTCTAGGATTCTTTAAGTAGACTGTCATATCATCGTTAAAGAGTGATAGCTTGGTCTCCTCATTGCCTATTTTAATACCTTCAATTTATTTTTCTTCTCCAATTGCTGCAGCTAGTGTTTCTATTACAATGTTAAATAATATAGGTGATAATGGGCATCCTTGTTTCACTCCTGATCTTATTGGAAAGGCTTCTAGTTTATCCCCATTGCCAATGGTGTTTGCTGATTGTTTTAGATATATATTGTTTATAATTTTTAGGAAAGGCCCTTCTATGCCTCTACTTTCTAGTGTTTTTAATAGGAATGGGTGTTGTATTTTGTCAAAGACTTTTTCTGCATCTATTGAGATAATCATATGATTTTTGTTGGTTTGCTTCTTAAAATGGTCAATTATGTGGATGGTTTCCCTAATATTGAACCATCCTTGCATTCCTAGTATGAATCCTACCTGGTCATAGATCCTCATGATCACTTGCTGGAGTCCTTTTGCTACTATCCTATTTAAGATTTTCGCATCTATATTCATTATGGAGATTGGACTATAGTTTTCATTCTCTCTTTTTGACCTGCCTGGCTTTGGAATCAGTAACATACTTGTGTCCTAAAAGGAATTTGGTAGAACCCCTTCTTTGCTTATTCTCTAAAATAGTTTATATAATATTGGGATTAGTTGATCTTGGAATGTTTGATAGAATCCATTAGTGAATCCATCTCAACCTGGGGATTTTTTCTTAGGGAGTTCTTTGATGGCTTGTTCAAATTCTTTTTCTGATATGGGGTTGTTTAGGAAGTCTATTTCTTCCTCTCTTAGTCTAGGCAATTTATATTTTTGTAAATATCCATCCCTATCACTTAGATTGCCAAATTTATTGCCATAAAATTGGGCATAATAATTTTTAATCATTACCTTAATTTCCTTTCATTAGAGATGAGGTCTCCCTTTGCATCTTGGATACTATCAATTTGGTTTCCTCCTTTTCTTTTTTTAATTATATGGACCATTATTTTGTTTATTTAATTTGTTTTTTTTTCAAAGTACCAGCTTCTAGTCTTATTTATTAAATCAACAGTTCTTTGACTTTCAATTTTATTAATTTATCCCTTGATTTTTAGGATCTCTAATTTAGTCTTCATCTGAGGATTTTTAATTTGTTCACTTTCTAGTTTTTTTAATTTGCATGCCCAATTCATTGACCTCTACCCTCTATAATTTGTTAATATATGAACTCAAGGATATAAATTTCATCCTGAGTACTGCTTTGAATGCACCCCATACATTTTGAAAGGACATATCATAATTATCATTTTCTTCAATTAAGTTATTAATTGTTTCTATAATTTGTTCTTTAACCAATTTTGGAGAATCATATTGTTTAAATTCCAATTAATTATTGATTTGCCGTTCCATATACCATTACTAATTTTTATTTTCATTGCATTGTGATCTGAGAAAGTTGCATTTATTATTCTGTTCTTTTACACTTCTTTGCAATATTTTTATGCCATGATACATGGTTTATCTTTCTGAATGTACCATGTACTGCTGAAAAAAAGGTTTATGGTTTTTTGTCCCTATTTATTTTTCTGCACATATCTACAACTCTAATTTTTTCTAAGATTTCATTCACTTCTCTTAACCTCTTTCTCATTTATTTTTTGGTTTTATTTATCTAGTTCAGATAGAGGAAGATTCAGGTCTCCCACTAGTATAGTTTTTCTTTCTATTTTATCCTTGAGCTCCACTAGTTTCTCCTTTAGAAATTTGAATACTATGCCATTTGGTGCATACATGTTGAGTACTGATATTTCCTCGTTGTCTATACTGTCTTTTATCAGGATATTATTACCTTCCATATCTTTTTAACTAGACTCTATATTTACTTTTCTTTGTTAGATATCACGATTGCAACTCCTGCCTTCTTTTTATTTGTTGATGCCCAATGGATTTGGCTCTATCCTCTTCCTTTTACCCTATGTGTGTCAACCTTCCTTATGTGTTTTTATTGTAGACAGCATATGGAAGGGTTTTTCTTTCCATTCCACTCTGCTATTCACTTGCATTTTGTGGATGAGTTAATTCCATTCACATTCAGAGTTATGATTACCAGCTGTGCATTTCCCAACATTTTGATTTCCACTCCTATTCCTGCCTTTTCTACTTTCACTATTTCCTTCTACTCCAATGTTTGTTTTTAATCAGTCCCCCTAATTACCACTCTTATTTTACTTCCCTTTCTACCTCCTCCCTACTTGTTCCCCTCTAATTTTCTTTACAGGTTTTTTTTATACTACCCCTCTGCCCTCTCCCTTCCTTGTAATGCTTTCCTCCCCACCAGTCCATTTGTTACCTTTCTACTTTCCTATAGGGCACAAATCAATTCTCTGCCCCAATATATTTGATTGTTCTCTCCTTTTTACATCAATTTTAATGCATGTAAGAGTTGAGTATTTCCTATCTCAAACCTCTTTACCCTACCAGTGTATTGATGTTCTTCCCCCATCCAATGATCTTCTTTGTGACATATAAATTTATCCCCTTTTGTTTCTTTTCCCATTTCTTTTAGTATTAACCTCTTTTTAGCTCTAGTTGTGTGTGTATATATATATATATATATGTATATGTATAGGTGTGTGTCTTTGTTTATATATATACACACATATATATGTATTTATTTATACATATATCTATATACATATTTATGTCTTGGAATTTCATCCTATGCAGTTTGTCACTATTCCCTCTAAGTGTAATTCTTCTAGCTGTCCAGGTGATACTAACAATTTTTGAGAGTTACCAGTGACCTCTTTTCTTATAGGCATACATATCATTTTAACTTATTGGGCATCTTAAGCAAAGTTTTGCTTTTGTTTTCTTTTTTGTTTTCTTTTGTTTTTCTTTATCCCTCTTTCTTATTTACCTTTTGGTGATTCTCTTGAGTTCTTTGCTTGGGCATCAAATTTTCTGTTCAGGCCTGGTCTTTTCTTCACAAATGCTTGGAATTCTTCTATTTTGTTAAATGACCATACGTTTTCCTGTAAGAATATAGTCAGTTTTGATCCAACCATTCTGGAGGGCAATTTGGAACTATGCCCAAAGGGTGATAAAAGAATGTCTACCCTTTCATCCAGCCATAGCACTGCTGGGTTTGTACCCCAAAGAGATAATGGGGGAAAAGACTTGTACAAGAATATTCATATCTGCGCTCTTTGTGGTGGCCAAAAATTGGAAAACAAGGGGATGCCCATCAATTGGGGAATGGCTGAACAAATTGTGGTATATGTTGGTGATGGAATACTATTGTGCTAAAAGGAATAATAAAGTGGAGGAATTCCATGGAGACTGGAATGACCTCCAGGAAGTAATGCAGAGCGAGAGGAGCAGAACCAGGAGAACATTGTACACAGAAACTGATACACTGTGGTATAATTGAATGTAATGGAATTCTCCATTAGTGGCGGTGTAATGTCCCTGAATAATCTGCAGTGATCTAGGAGAAAAACACTATCCATAAGCAGAGGACAAACTGTGGGAGTAGAAACACCAAGGAAAAGCAACTGCCTGACTACAGTGGTTGAGGGGACATGTCAGAGGAGAGACTCTAAATGAACACTCTAATGCAAATACTAACAACATGGCAATGGGTTTGAATCAATAACACATGTGATACCCAGTGGAATCATGTGTCAGCTATTGGGGGGGGGAGAAAAGAAAATGATCCTTTTCTCTAATGAATAATGCTTGGAAATGATCAAATAAAATATTATTAAAAAAGAATATAGTCAGCTTTGCTAGATAATTGATTCTTGGTTGTTGACCTAATTCCCTTGCTTTATGGAATAGCTTATCCCATGCCTTTTGGACCCTCAATGTAGGTGCAGCCAGATTCTGTGTTATCCTTTCTGTATTTCCATGCTTATATTTACCCCTTCTTTACTCCTTGCAGTTGTCTGACCTCTTGCTCCTCTCATTTTTTCATGGTTTTGGGCTTTTCCTTTCACCTTCACCCTTGGAGCCTTGTCAGCAAATCTCTAAGTACAGTCTGTGGAGGAGGGGTGTCAGAGCTTGAGGTTCCCTGCCTTTTGGAGGCTTTGATGGGATTAAGTTCAGCTGGGTTGCTGGATGTTTCCTGAAGCCAAAACATTTGGAAGGTAGGGAAATATGGTGTGTATTCACTGCTGCAACTAGGCTGCCTGCTCTGTGCTCTGTGCTCTGCATTTCTTCTCTAAATTCTTCCCCACTGCCTGTGTTGGATGCTCTAAGCCTGGCACAGCTTTATCCATAAGTTACTCTCTCCAGACCCATACTTTGCCCACTGAGATGTTTCAGCTGCCACTAGAGGCTTAGAGCTCTATGTGGGGGAGGTGTCCCATGACCTTCCTTTTTCCTTCCCCTTAAACCTGAGTCTTCTCGAATTCTGGCTTTTGAGGGCATACCTTTTAAGTTGAATCCAGCCAGAAGGTTCCTTTGCTCTGTCTTGTTGTTAGGTTTGATTTTCAGACCCCTAGGAGCATTTAGTTTATAATCGGTAAGGAAGGGTTTTCAGTGGTCTAAACTTTTACTGCCTCTATTCTGCCATCTTGACTCTGCCCCTTGAGCTAGACATTTCAAAGAACAATAAGCAGCTGGAAAAAAGAAAAGGAAATTTATTTGTGGCTTTTATATGAATTTGGATAGATCACTATTTTTCTCTAATAATAGACACATCAACAATGAAGAAAACTGTTATTATAAATGTATTAATCACAAACTCATGCTAATCTTTCATGTGGTGGTCCATATAATATATATTTTCAAATAACACAATATACATTCCTAAGTGGAAGTACACACACATATATATGCATATTTATAAATATATATGTAGAAACATGAGCATATTTATATATAATACCATATCATATATATATATGTAAATATATATATATATATATATATATGTGCATAGATCCATGTGTATAAGTGTATGTTTATATTATTCCCAGGGTCATCTTCATCTTTTGTAAATGCATTACTTCTACCCTGTATGTATGAAGATTTAGGCAGTTTACAACCCTCCAAATGTTAACAAGATTGCTGATATGTTTCTAAGGTCATTTTACTCAACCCTAAATAAATTCTAAGTCTCTATATGCTTAAGTTCACTAGATTGATCATATGAATGAATAAAATGCAATTCAATTTAATTGTTCAAATTAAATCATTTTAACTGACTTTCTTTCTGCCCAATCCCACCTCCATACTAGTTTTGAATAAATTTCAGTCTAATCTAATCTGTGTTTTATTAAGTGCATCTCTGATACATATGAGTTGAGAAAAGAGTTTTAATTTGTGAATGTTTCAAGTAATTCTATAAGAATCAAAATTGAAAAACAGTTCTTTGTCTGCTTTGGTGGAAGTTCATCATAGGAAGTTTTGACTTTAATTAAATCACAGGTCTGAAAAACAACAATCAAGTACCTGAACTAGATGCAGAGTAAAAAAAAAAAAGATCCTCCCTTCAAGCTGTTTACATTCTACTAAGAAAATGAACTTTCCTAAATCTGTGATTATTGCTATGATTTTTTGAGAGAGAAAAAAGACACTACAAATGGTTAAACCTTGATTAAAGTGAAGGATTTAAGAGTACTAACTAAAAGGATGAAAAGGGAATGTGGAAAAGCAAGAAAAAATGAAATGATAAGTTGGACAATTTAGTTGAAATTTAGAAAACATGTAGAGAAGTAACATGAAAAAGACAAGAACACAGTCTCTGGTCATATTCTAAAGGGGCATGTCAGACTGCTTAATTTGTAGTTCATTTAGAGAGGCAATAGAGAGTCACTGAAATCTCTTTGCAATGGAAGTGTTGATTTGTAATTTCTAAAAACTTCTTAATTTGTGATCATGAGATAAGAAAAAAGATATGTTTGTGCATTGCATTATCACCTACCCAACACCATGACAAATAAAATTATTATTAGAATTTGTTAGGATATTTGCTGCAGTCTATTCATAGTGGGACCTGATACTGTCCATATTAGAAACTAATCATTGAATAGTGACACACTAAGAAAGAATGCAAATATATATATAGACCCCCACAATATATTTTCATTAATCTATTTCTATTGATCTTTTGGCATATATGACAAATGCCATATATGTGTATGTATACACACAAAAATAATATGGATGTACATGTATGTATAGTTGTGTATGTATACATACACATGCACACATAGATTTTATCTTATCTTTTGTTTTCATATAATCTCTCACTTTATCAATCAATAAATATTGTCTCTACTATGTCCCAGGTATTATAATGTGTTCTGGGGACATTAATAAAAAGAATGAAACATCCTTAGTTTCAAGAAACTTAAAATCTAACTTACTCAACTTTTCTTTTCCTTTTTTCTCTGACTACTATTTTCGGCTGGATATCTGGTTCTGAAGTATGTTCTCTGCATTTTACAGTTTGTCATAGATCTCCTGGTCCAGTCATCCAAACTTTCTTGGTGGACCCACAATAATCCCTGTTCAATATGACAGTTGGAAAGAAAATATTCTTTGGTTGTTTACAGACATAACTTTGGGTATCTTGGAAAATTATGTTGCTGATTGGAATGAAGGAAGATCCCTTATAACAACAAAAGGCATATGTGTTACATTATCACAACAAGACAGAGAAGAAATAACTTTGATATTAAAATATGAGTGAAAAATTGTACTTATTTAGATTCAATGCCTGTGCATTGTACATCTCCTCAAGGTAACCTTTTCAAATAAGTAATACTTGATATAACCCAGTAGTGTGGTCTTTAGAGTGCTTTGAAGCATAAAGATAAATGCAGGTTTTCCAGACACAAAGATAACTACAGGCACACTTAATTAGTAGTTTGAGAAAGATTCAAAGGATATGGATAGACATATCAACCTAATGTTTTGTAATTTAGGAAGTAATTTAGTAGAAAGGCAATTAATGAGGAGGTGAAGGTAAATAAAATTTAAATAAACAGTCTTTTGAGAATTCTTTATATCTCTCACATATTGCTACTAGAAATTCTAAAATAAATTATCAGAAAAAGTGGGTTGACAGTGTTATAACCAGTGTTTTATTATTTATCTGCAAATTATTTCTTTGAACTCTTAATGTGTTTATAGTGAGTGACATAGTTTAAACTTTTCAAAATTGTATTACTGTCATTACTCTACTTGTAATAAATGGAAAGTTTGATAAAACAAAATATTGATGTGGTGTGCTACACAGAGAAGTACCTAAATATTAATTAAAAGTAAAACATATTTTAATATTTAAATTTGTCTTAATCTAAGTTGTCTTTTTAACATTGCAATTGAAGAAAAATAGACATTAAAAAAACTATAATATATTTCAAAAGGAATACCCTTCTTTGCAGCATAAAATGTTTCCAAGTCCCCTATCACTCTTAGAAGTTAATTTGATGATGGTCATACAGTCCACATAAGTAAGAGCCAGAACTTGGTCCCAGGTCTCCTTTCTTCTCCTCTAATCAGAGAAAACTGGAAAGAAGTTTGATAAAACTAGGAATAAACTAAAATCTCATTATGTATGCCAAGATGGATCAAAATGGATATGTGATTTAAATAGGGATACAAAAAACAAATTTGGATAACATGAAAAAAAATTAACAGCCATTTGTAAGACTAAAGAACAAGGTTTTCTCTAAATGTGGAATAGGAAAAAAAGAATTAAAATACATAACTTAGATTACATGAAATTAAAAAAGTGTTAGAATAAATAATGGCAATTCATTGACATCAAAAGGAAAGCAGGAAACTGGAAGAGGAAATTTTACATCATTTCTATAATAAATGCATCATTTCTCAAATATATATAAAAATGAGTCAAAATTATTTTTAAAAATAAGACCCATTCCCCAATTATTTTTTTTAATTTATAGAGGCATTTTTCAGAAAGAGAAATCAAAGCTATCAATAGTCATATGGAAAACTGCTCTAAATTCCTATCAATTAAAGAAATGAAAATTAAAATCTCTGAGATACCACCTCAGACTTGAGTCAGGCTAAGATGATAGTAAAGGAAAATGTCAAATTCTAGAATGTATGTATAAAAATTGAAACACTAATATATAGTTGGTAGAGTTGGAACTACTTCAACCATTGTAGAAACTAACTTGGAACTAAATGCAAAGGGCTATAAAACGGTGCATGTCTGTGAGCACAAAATATAATACTGGGCCTGAATTCCAAAGAAGTGTAAAAAAAAAAAGGAAAAAATCTGTATGTACAGAAACTATTTTCAGCAATTTTTGTGGTGGCAAACTATTAGAAATTGAAGGCATTCCCCTCTCTTGTGAACTGACTGAACAAGTTGTGATATGTTATTGTGGTGGAGTGCTATTGTGTCATAAGAAATTATGATATGAATGGTTTTAAAAATACTTGGGAAGTCTCTTATTTATCTATGTAGAGTGAAACAGGAGATCATTGTATGCAGAAATTGAAAGAATTAACTAATTAATAAAGTAATTATATAAGCCAATTCTAAAGGGCTCAGAGGGAAAAAGGATATCCACCAGAGAAAACTATTGATCTCTGAGTGAAAATTGAGGTAAATTTTTTCTTATCCTTCTTGACTTTTCTTGTTTTCTTTTTAACACATATAATATGGGAATGTATTTTCTATGATTTCAGTTTTATAATTGATATCATACATCTTAAATTCTTAATAATGAAGAGATACTAGAGGGAGAGATAAAACTTGGAGCTCAAATTTGAGAGAAACGATAATGTAAAATAAATAATAAATTTTAAAGAAGAATAAAATAAAATGAGGATTTTGAAACAAGAAGGATTTTAGTTCCCTTGCATTTCCAAACTAATGACCAGACTTTCAACAGCATACCCACTCTAGGACTTTATTTTTCATATTTTTACCTGAGTTAATATGGCCTTTTTCAGGGCTCTCCCTTTGCTCTGAAAGTCTATTTCCCTGTACCTTTTTTACTGCCATTTCTTTGTTCTATCAGCCAGCATTGTAATATATCTTTGAAAGGCTTTGCAAGTCAGCTAACTATTGAAAAGCAATTGAAATGCATTTTCCTAAAGATATGCAGCTACCTAACTATAAATTTCCCCCTAATCTATTTCAGGAATGCATCATAATTCCCTGAACAATATGCACCATTTTTTCTAAGGTAGGACTGTGGAGGATGATTTAACTCCTTGTGGGTTAAATAAAGGCTCCTAGAGAACCAAAAATACTCTTGATATCTCTACTTTCAGTTTATTTATTATCAAACACAGCCACGAAGGCCCCTTGCTCAGATAAAGTGCAACAGGTATATGAAGAAAAGATTCTTGACTGAGTTTTAATAATGGTGCTCACTGCTGCAGAACTTTAGTCCAAATACACAGATCATATACATCATGCATTTGAGATCTTCATCTCATTTTACACTTTTATACTTCAATGATTCTAACTGAAAGAAGTTTGTTTGTTTTTTCCCCTGCTTCTATCTCTTCTGATCTTTTACTAATACTTGAAATAGAAATTAAATCACCAAGGGGTATTCCAAGAATCTAGAATTCTTCATATATGTAGAGAAATCAATGCCCACCAGGGATTTATTTGCTAGTTTTCTAAAGGATGATCCCACTGAGTGTCATGATAAATTCATTTCAAGGGCATTGCTCTGGCTAAGGAATAGTGAAGTGGAGGAACTGGAAAATTTGACAGTATGTGCTTCAAGAACATTTAATACAATTTTGTGGAGGCTTTAAGCTACAGTTGTTATATAAAGAAAGACATTATGTGCTGGCACTTGCAGCCTTTTTTATCATGATAGTTATAAGTATAAAACTTTTCATTGATTGGTCCATTTAAATTTTAAGTTAATATTTTGCTCAAAGGAAAAATGAACTGGAGGAATTCCCTGTGAACTGGAATGACCTCCAAGAATTTTGATGCAGAGTAAAAGAAGAACCAAGAGAACATTATACACAGAGAGACTGTGGTACAATCAAATGCAATGGACTTCTCTACTAGCATCAACTCAATGATCCAGGACAATTATGAGAGACTTATGAGAAAGAACACTATCCACAATAAGAGGAAGAACTGTTGGACTAGAAACACAGAAGAAAAACAACTGCTTTATCATATGGGTTGTTGGGGTTATGATTGGGGATAAAGATTCTAAACCATCACCCTAGTGCAAATATAAATAATATGGAAATAGGTTTTGATCAGTGACACATGGAAAACCCAATGGAATTGTATGTCAGTTATGGGAGGGGGTTTGAGGGAGGAGAAAGAACATGAATCTTTAACCATGGGGAAATATTCTAAATTAATTAATTAAATAATATTATCCAAATTAAAATATAAAAATGATAAATAAATTATCGGTAAAAATTTATTTTTAGCTCTATTTTTCTCTTTAGATTCCTGTGTGAATCTGGGAATATCAGAGAACTTACCCAAAGAACATTGAATTTATATAAACTGCTCATCCCTCTCTCAGGGTTATACGATCCAAATGGTGAATATATTCCAGGTGAATAGCTAGTAAAATATCATTCAAAGACCCTTTCTAATGGTCCAAAAAACACTAACAAGTATTTTCAAGGAGCATCTCTAATTTTCCTCTTTATTTGTTTTACCCTAGGCAAAACAAAACAAAACAAATGTAATGACCACTCTCATTTGAAGCTTCAACTAGATTGTTTGCCTATCTCCTAGTCACTTACTCTTCATTGTTAGACATTTTACAAGAAAGAATTTGAATTTTCTTATTAAAATTTTCTTATAAAGGTTAAAAATATTTTATTAGTATTATTAATGAATGTCCCATAGCAATGACTAGTTTCTTGATCAAAAATTATTATTCTTCTTACATTAAATAATTGAAAAATGACCAGATTTAAATCTGTTTCAGCTACAAATGAGACACTTCGATATTCACAATAGAAAAATATATTTTAGCAAATAGCTAATAAAACTAGCAATTATATAGTGCCTTTAAGTTTGCAAATACATTTACATCTATTATGCCTTTTGATAACCCTAGCAATTCTGAGATATGCATTCTATTAGTATCTCTTTTTCAGAGATGAGGACTCTGAGTATGAGAAAGATTAAATGACTTATCTGTTTCAGAAATTTTGCAGACTCCTTTTTTCTAAAGAAGATTTGCTCCCTCAAGATTTCTGTGTAGATATCTAGGTAGCAAGACTATTAAGTAATTTTTTCAGAGGTTGACCATGTTTCTCCACTCAGAACTGTAAGTGTGCTATAGATGGGTAGACATTGATGTGTCTTCTTTAATACTAACACTTTGAGTCTCAACTCTAGTTTTACTTACAGACAACATGTTGCCTTTTCAGTTTACAGTTAGTGGACCAGAAACAGTTATTAAATGGCTGAGAATGATACGAAATCTACATGGCACCATGTTATCCAAATATGTTGTACATGCTCATAAAATATCATTTATCAACCCCTATTACCCTATCATAGTGATTTTTATGTAAAAAATTTTAATAAATGCTTATTTAATTTAAATATAATTCTTTTTCTTCCATTATATTAATGGGTTCTGTATAATTGCAAATCTGTTACCCTAAAAACTGCCTTTCCCAGGAGCCCACTGACTTCCTGTCATTACATACTTCCTGTAGACAGGGTGATATAAGGAATGGTGTTCCTGGTCTCAGGCTCTTTTTGCTTCCTGGGTTGTGACTGTGGTGGTAAGCAGGGTTTTTGAACAGGTAGATTAGCTATGGGCACATGGTTTTTATTTTGTTAGCTTTTTATTCCTTTATTTCTAATGATCATTAATAAATCTCTTAAAATATAATATTTTAAATTATTGATGGCTGATTTTAATTTTTATCGTCCCAGTTCCCAAAAACTACAGATTCTATGGCAGGAGTAAATTTTAAACATAAAAATGGTAGAAAACTCCAAGCGATTCAGTAATAGGACTGAATGGGACTGAGAAAAGCTCCTTGAGTGACATAACAGGTAGGCCCAGGGAAAGAGAAAAGAGCATGGATAGGCAGAGAGATGTCAGGTTTCGTCATCTCCTTTGGCCACCAGAAAGACTGAACCCAATCAAGAGAGAGAATCTTACACACAAACAAATGGAACAAAGTGGAGAACAGGAGAACAGGAGGTGCAAAGATCTTAGAGCAAGTGAGTAAAGCAATATGTATGTGAGAGAGAGAGAGAGAAAGAAAGAGGTACACAATTCAATTTATTCAGGTTAGTCCAACATCTATAAGGATTCTGAACTAAATGATTAAAATAATAAATATACAATTCTTCCAGGCTATTAGGCAGTAAAAGCTGAGCTGGATGGAGAGAACCAAAATGTTTAATCTACAAAGCTCTCTTTGGTCTCTTATCATGAATTACAATGACTTCTTTTGAATTAAAGTTTTTTAAGGTCTGCCAGGATGTATACATGAAGGACATTTGTCCAGAAGATATTGCCCAAGGTTTATGATAGGGAGGAAGCCAATTCAGGGCATTCTGGGGCAAGTGAGGGAGTCTCCTTACTTGGAACTTAAACCAGGTGTCCTCTGTCAGTGATTTATAGAACAGAAAGGTAAAGACAGGTCCTTGCCAAAGTCTGAAGCAGATCTGTAAATATGTCTTTCCTGGCTACTTTTCCTCAGTGGCCCAAAATGTCTTATGGTCTTGGCATAAGGCTAAATAGTAAGACAACTATTTTTCCTCCAAATTGATTTTTCCTATTGTTTGTTTCTAAGAAACTAAGTACTAGCAATGGAGTTGTAACATGATGGAAAATATTAAAAATTTCCAAGAAAAAGAAGAATTTATATAATTTTAATTATGTGTCTAGGTTAAAATAAATATTTGATATTTGTCAAATACTTGTATACATAGTTATCATGTTATATATAAATGCATCTTTATAGGGTTATATATACATATATGTTTAAATATGCACATAAGAATATGTAACTGTGGATAATCATTTATATTTGTGTTTTATTAGTACATTTGTGCATATGTATATGTTGGTGTGTTAGTGAGTATGAAAACTTGGGGAAAGAATATATTCCACTGTCTCTCATTTACCTCATCTTAATACATACTGATTTATGATTTTGATATGAATTTATGAGTGGTCTAATCCCTAGGACAAATGGGAAAGAGAAGAATTTTATTCTCAACCCTAATAATATTCAATTTATTTTAAGGTTTTTTTAATACTTCATGAAATATTTATAATTATTTATAATTAAATTATTTCTTTTGGTGATATTAAAGAATTAATGCTGTTAAATATATATATATATATATATATATATATATATATATATATATATATATAAAGTATCAGGCCTAAAATATCCAAATATAAAGTTGAAATTATCAGGAAAATCTTCTGTAAAAGTACTCCTAATTAATTTATCCTTCTTACAATCCTTCGCTGAATTTTCATTCTTATACTTCAGTACTCTATCATCATGAGCCCTCTTTTTAATATGTTCTCTCTTGATCTTGTGACTTCCCAGTAATTCAAGTATTATCTGTATTTCGATGATGCACAGTTCTATATATTAATCTCTCATTTCTCTCTGGAGTTCTACTATAACATAGCTAACTTCTTACTGAACATTTCCATCCAGATGTATCATAGATAACTCTAGCATAATATATCAAAATTTTATCTCATTATTTTCCCTCTAAATGCATCCCTTCTCCAACTTTTGCAAGACCTTTAAAGGAACCATATATTTTTTCCATGTATCCTATTTTACCATCAGAGAGTCTTCATTTCTTTGACTTTTCCTGAACCACTTTATGTCCATTCAGTTGTCGTCTTATGTTTCTTAACACCACAATGGATATTTTCCCTTCATTAACATAGCTACCATCAAACTTTGGGCTTTTATAACATTTGTTTTGTACAACTAAAATAATGTTTAATCTTCACTTTCTCTAATCTAATGGCAGAAATCCAGGAAAAGCATATTAATTGCTTAGTAAAAGAAACCACAAAATGGAAAAAAGATATCCAAAAATTTGCTGAGGAAAAAAATTAGCCAAATGGAAAAAGGTAAACAAAAAATAATATTTTAAAATAATAATTATACATCTGGAAAATAATGACTCTATGAGATTTCAAGAAACAATCAAAGATAAGCAAAATAATGGGCATATATAATAAAATGTGATATTTCTCATTGATTAAACAAATGACATGGAAGTAGATCATTGAGGGATAATTTAGAATTATTGGATTTCCTATAATTCAAGAGCAAAAACAGAATTTGCACATCATGTGAAGAGAAACCATCAAAGAAAAAAGCCACAAAATCCTAGAATAAAAGGTGAAAATAGAAATCAAAAGAATGTCCCAATACCCTGATGAAGGTGATTCTAAAAGGAAAAATCCCAGAAATGTTATTTTCAAATTTGGGAGCTCTACGACTCCAAGCAGTCAGAAAGAGACAATTAAATATATCATAAAACCAAAAGCAAAACTATACAAGATTTAGCAGCTTCCACTTTAAAGAATCATGGGCCTTCAGATACAATATTCTGGAAGGGAAAGGAAGAAAGATTGCAAATTATGGTCAGTTATTCAGCAGAACTCAACATAATAATTCAATGAAATATGAATATTTCATAAAATTGAGAAATATCAACATTGCCTTTTTTAAATATGGAAAATTGTATTTAATTAATTAATTTAGAATATTTTTCTATGGATTTAAGACTCATGCTATTTCCTTCCTCTCCCCCCAACTCCTTCCTGTACCCGAAGAGAAATTCCACTGTAATTGATATAATTGTTGTAATTGATCAGGAACTATTTCCATATTATTGATATTTGCACTAGGGTGATTGTTTAGAGTCTACATCCCAAGTCACATCCCCATCAACCCATATGATAAAAAAGTTGTTTTCCTTTTGTATTTCTATTCCTACAGTTCTTCCTCTGAATGTGGATAGTGTTCTTTTTCATAAATCCCTCTGAATTGTCCTGGGTCATTACAGTGTTGCTAGTATTGAAGTACATTACATTTGATTGTACCACAGTGTATCTGTCTCTGTGTATAATGTTTTCCTGGTTCTTCTCCTTTCACTCTGCATCAATTCTGGGAGGTCATTCCAGTTCACACAGAATTCCTCCATTATTCCTTTGAGCATAATACTATTCCATCACCAACAGATACCATAATTTGTTCAGCCATTCCTGAATTGAAGGGAATCCCCTCATTTTCCAATATTTTTACCAAAACAAAGAGCACGGCTACAAAAAAAAAATTTTTTTGTATGAGACTTTTTCCTTATGATCTCTTTGGTGTATAAATCCAGTAATGGTATGGCTAGATCAAAATGCAGTCTTTTAGGGACCAATGAGCATAGTTATAAATTGCTATCCAAAATGATTGGATAAATTCACAACTCCATCAGCAATGCATTAATGTCCCAATTTTGCCACATTCCCTCCAACATTCATTATTTTCCACTTCTGTCATGTTAGCCAATATGCTAAGTGTGAGATGATACCTCAGAGTTGTTTTGATTTTCATTTCTCTGATTATGAGATTTAGAAAACTTTTTTTCTTGTTGCTAATTGATAATTTTGATTTGTTTATCTGAAAATTGCCTATTCATGTCCCTTGCCAATTTATCAATTGAGAAATGACTTGATTTTCTGTACAATTGACTTAGCTCCCTATAAATCTGACTAATTATACCTTTTTCAGAGGATTTTATTATAAAGATGTTTTTTCCCAATTTGTTGCTTGCCTTCTAATTTTGGTCCATTGGTTTTGTTCAGACAAACCCTTTTTCATTTAATGTAGTCAAATTATTGATTTTACATTTTGCAATTTTATCTAAATCTTGCTTGGTCTTAAAATCTTTTGTTTCCCAAAGATCTGACAAATATACTATTCTGTGTTCACCTAATTTACTTATACTTTCTTTATATTCAAGTCATTTACCCATTTTGAGTTTACCTTGGTGTAGGGTCTGAGATGTTGATATAAACCTAATCTGTCCCATATATTTTTCTGATCTTCCAAGCATTTTTTCTAAAATAGGGGATTTTTGGCAAAAAAGCAAGGCTCTTTCACTTTATCATACACTGTCTTGCTGAGGTCATTTATGCCAAGTCTATTCCAGTGATCCTTCCTTCTATATCTTAAACAGTATCATATTTTTTTTCATGACTACTGCTTTATTGTACAGTTTAAGATTTGGTACTTCTAGGCAACCTTCCTTCACATTTTTTTCATTATTTCCCTTGATATACTTGATCTTTTGTACTTCCAAATGAATATTGTTAATGTTTTTTTCTAATTCAGTAAAAAAAAAATTATTGGTAGTTTGATGGGTATGGCACTAATAATTTGGGCAGGATTGTCATTTTTATTTAATCATCCTACGCATGAGAAATTAATGTTTTTTATTTCAATTGTTTAGATCTAGTTTTAATTATAGGGGAAAAGTTTTGTAGTTGTGTTTGTATAATTCCTGTTTTTGTCTTGGCAGATAGTTTCCTAAGTATTTTATACTGCCTAGGATGATTTTAAATGGAATTGTGCTTTCTAACTCTTGCTGCTGAGATGCAATGGAAATATATAGAAATGCTGATGTTCTATGTGGGTTTATTTTGTATCCTGCAACTGTGCAAAAGTTTTTTTTTTATTATTTCCACTGGATTTTTAGTAGATTCTCTAGAATTCTTTAAGTAGACCATCATATCATCTGCAAAGAGTGATAGTTTGGTTTCCTCATTGTCAATTTTGATATGTTTGATTTCTGTTTCTTCTCGAATTGCTACTGTTAGTATTTCTAATAAAATGTTAAATAATAAAAGTGATAATCGGCATCATTGTTTCACTCCTGATCTTATTGGGAGGGAAAGATTATAATTTAGCCCAACTGCAGATAGTGCTTGCTGATGGTTTTAAATATATACTGTTCATTATTTTTAGGAAAGGCCCTTCTATTCCTATGCTTTCTAGTGTTTTCAATAGGAATTAGTGTTGTATTTTATCAAAGGCATTTATGCATCTTTTAAAATAATCATGTGATTTCTGTTGGTTTGCTGTTGATAGGATCAATTATGAGGATGATTTTCCTAATATTGAACCATCCTTTCATTCCTGTTATAAATTCCACCTGATCATAATGAATAACCCTTGTGAGCACTTGCTAAAGCCTTTTTGCTAGTATCTTATTTAAGATTTTTGCATCTATGATAATTACAGAGATTGGTCCATACTTTTCTTTCTCTATTTTTGAGCTGCCTTGCTTTGGGATCAGTACCATATTTGTACTAAAAGGAATTTGGTAGAATTCCTTCTTTGCTTAATCTGTCAAATAGTTTGTATAATATTGGGATTAATTGTTCTTTGAATGTTTGAAAAAATTCACTTGTGAATCCATCAGTCACTGGAGATTTTTTCTTAGGGAGTTCTTTGATGGCTTGTTCAATTTCTTTTTCTGATATGAGATTATTTACATATTCTATTTCTTCTTCTATCAATCTAGGTAATTTATATATTTTTTAAAATATTCATCCATATCAACTAGATTACCATATTTATTGGCATATAATTAGGATAAATAGTTTTTAATGATTACCTTAATTTCCTCTTCATTTGAGATGCAGTCTCCCCTTTCATTTTTGATTTTGTTAATTTGGTTTTCTTCTTTCAGTTTTTTTTTTTATGTTAACCACTAATTTATTTGTTTTTTCAAAGTAACAACTTCTATTCTTATTTATTAATTCAATAGTTTGTTTAATTTCAATTTTGTTAATTTCTCCTTTAATTTGTAGGATTTCTAATTTAGTTTTTATCTGTTGAATTTTAATTTTTTTCTTTTTCTAGTTTATTTTTAATTTGCATTTCTTAATATATGCACTCCAGGATATAAATTTACCACTGAGGACTGCTTTGACTATATCTCATAGATTTTAGTTTGATGTCTCATCATTGTCATTCTCTTGGATGAAATCATTAATTGTGTCTATGATTTGTTCTTTATCTAATGGATTTTGGAGAATTATATTATTTAATTTCCAATTAATTTTTGGTTTGCTTCTCCATGTACCCTTGCTAATTATTATCTTTATTGCATTATGATCTGAAAAGTTTGCATTTATTATTTCTGCTTTTTTACATTTGTTTGCCATGTTTTTATGCCCTTGTACATGGTCAATTTTCGTGAATGTAGCATGTGCTTCTGAAACGAAGCACATTTTTTGTCCTTTTATGTCGCTATTTATTTTTATTTTATTTTTCTCCATATATGTATTAATTACAATTTTTTCTAATATTTCATTCACATTTCTTACTTCTTTCTCATTTATTTTTTATGTTTGATTTATCTAGATCTAATAGAGGTAGGTTCAGGTATCCCACTAGTATAGTTTTACTATCTATTTCCTTCCTCAAATCCACTAATTTCTGCTTTAGAAATTTGAATGCTATACAATTTGATGCATACATGTTCTCTATTCTGCATTTTATGAGAATGTAATTACCTTTCCTATCTCTTTTATACAGATCTATTTTTATTTTGCTTTGTTGGATATCATGATTGTGACTCCTGCCTTCTTTTCCTCAGATGAAGCCCATTACATTTTCCTCAAGCCTTTTCCCTTCACCCTGAAGACTCAATAAAATAATAAGAAGGTAAATATTTAAAAGAAATGTAAGGATTCAATCAGATTAATTTATTAAATTTTGTATATTATTATGAGAGAATTTAACATGTATAACTCCTATAAACATTATTAATATTAGATCAATGAGAAGAAATATACATGGAGACAGATTACAAAATAGAATTGTCTTTAATGGGAATTTATTAAAAAATTAAGCACCTATATAGTTTTGTACAGGATCTGAGAGCTGTTAACAACCACATTATAAAGAGACACTCTGTAGTTTCCAACTTACATATGATTATTTCTCCTATTCCTAGCACAACTACACACTTTACAGTAGTAGATTTGTTCTCAGCCTTCTTTTCCATACCCATACATGAGAACTCCAGGCATATCTTTGCTTTCACCTGGAAGGGCTCTAGATACACATGGAGTTGTCTAACACAAGGGTTCATGGAAAGCCCGAGTTTATTTGCACAAATTTTAAGCCAAGACAAAGATAATATAACATTTAAAAATAGGAAATTAATCAAATACATAGATGATCTACTCTTGGTTTCAACAGATGCAGAAGCATGTCAGGAAGATTGTAAACTCCATCTCTTGGAATTGCACAAAAGAGGACATAAGATCTCAAAGGATAAAGTCCAGTGGTGTCTTCCTAAAATATAATATTTGGGATTCATCCTGACTGCATATGCCTACTCTATTTTTCCCAAACAAATTGAAAATATTCAAAATTCAAGTACTCCAACCACTAAGAAATAGTTGAGAGAAATTTTAAGAACATCAGGGTTCTGTAGACAATGAATTCCTTGCTATTGGGAGATTACTAAACCCCTTATAGCACTAACAAGAGAATCAGTCCCTGAACCCCTCAAATTAGAATCAGAATACCTATCAGTTCTATCAGATCTAAAATTGGCTATCCTGTCTGCCCCTGCTTTAGGCATCCCAGATTACAACAAGCCATTTACTTTGTATGTACATGAGCGAAGTGGGGTAGCGTCAGGTGTTTTACCTCAGAATTTGGGGCCTTCTCAGAAACCATTTGCTTATTATTCTGCCCAGTTGGACTCAGTAGCATTAGTAGCACCACCATGTCTTAAAGGAGAAGCTACTACAGTCTTACTAGTGTCAAAAAGTGTTGATCTAATATTGGGATGCCCATTAGCAATTATGTGCCCACATGAGGTAGAAGCATTGTTGCTAAGGCATAGAACACAGGCATTTTCTGATCAGCAAATTACAAGATATGAAATAACCTTTTTAAATAGCAAAAACATCAGCTTCAAATATTGTACAACCCTTAACCATGCCACCTTGCTTCCAGATTTACCAACTTCAGGAGAATCATTACCTAATTCTGAAATACTAGTGTCCATGGCATAATGCCTTGAGATAATCTCTTGGACACTCCCTTAGACAATCCAGACCTGGTCTGATTTACTGATGGTTCCTCTTTTATGAGGGATGGCATACATTACACTAGAGCTGCTATAGTCACAGAATTTGCCACTGAATGGTCAGCTTCACTGCCCTCTAATATTAACATTCAAAGGGCAGAACTCATAGCTTTGAAACATGCCTGTATAATTGCCAAGGATAAAAAAGCAACAATTTATATGGATTCTAGATATGCTTTTGGCATTTGTCACTCAGTCGGAATGCTATGGCTCCAGAGAGGATTTTTAACCTCAGCTGGAAAATCTATACCTAATGCAGAAATTATTAATGAAGTTATTTCTTCTCTCCAGCTGCCTGAAGCTCTAGCTGTAGTTCATTGCTCTGACCATACAGGTGGAACTGATCTTATCTCTAGGGAAAATGATAGAGCAGATACTCCAGCAAAACTAGGAGCCATAGAAGGACCTGAATAAATTTTAACATTAACAACCACGGATAACTTAAATTTATCACTTTAATATAATGAAAAGGAAGTGGAAATATGGAAGCAAAAATTCAAAGCAAAACAGATTAATGGAGTATGGATGTCATCTGAAGGAAAACCCCTGCTCCCTACAAGTTTATATACCCAAATTTGCTAATCTATTCATAAAAATGGTCATTTTGGCACCCAGGGCACTGTGGACTCTGTTAAGAGAGTATGGATAACCCCTGGTATAACCACTATAGCCTGTAAAGTGTGTACAGCCTTCTCTGCCTGTCAAGCATATAACCAACATGCATTTCATGACAAAGCCTTTGGTGGATGTCCTCTGGCTTACACACCATATGAGCACCTACAGATAGATTTCATAACAATGCCAAAGTCTGGACATTATAAATTTTGCCTAGTCATAGAAGATCAACTGAGCAGCTGTTCGGAAGCATTTCCTGTCACCCAAGCCACAGTGGCTTTTTGTTGCTAAGGTGCTTTTAAAAGAAATTATTCCTTACTTTGGCCTGCCAACACATATTGATTAAGATAGAGGAAGCCATTTTACTGATTCTGTCCTAAATCAGATATATTATTGCTTGGGGATAACTCCCAAATTCCATGTTCCAAATCATCCCCAGAGTTAAGGCCAAGTTGAAAGAATGAACAAAGAACATAAAACTATGACTGGCAAATTATGCAGTGAGACACATTTAAAATGGCCTGAAATTCTCCCACTGGCCTTATTTTATCTTAGAAGTAGGCCTAGAGGAGATTTACAAATCTTACCATTTAAGATGCTTTTTGGCTATCCACCTATACAGGCTAAACATTTCTCCCCTGCATATACATCAGTATTAGGGGGAGATACTACTATTGCTTCCTATATACAGGAATTACAGTACAAACTGTGTGAATTCCATGAATCTGGAGCTGTAGTACAAACCAGACCACTAGACATTTCACTTCATGACCTGAACCCAGGAGACACGGTATATATTAAGAATTTCCAGCATCCTGGAGCAATTCAGCCTTCTTGAGAAGGACCATTCCAAATATTTTAACTACTCCAACATCTATAAAGACTGGAGAGAAGTACTCTTGGATTCATTGTTCACATGTAAAGAGAGCATCTTCTATTGAGACTGATTTACTGTATCCTATCACATGCATTGGAGATAATAATCCATTGTCAAGTGCATGCTGTTTTTTTTCAAGAACACATAGAACTCATGTTTTTTTTTTCTTTCTCCCTTATTTTTAGTATTGCTTTTCTTTTATTTTTATTAGAATATTTGATTTTCCCCCTTTTCTCATTTTTTGTACTAAAGGTACATATAATTAATATTATTTTTTCTATAGCAATATAAGTAACAATAAAGATACTTATTTTAACAAATCAGGAATGTCTTGGGAACTCTAAATTACTCTACCCTACTTAGACCTTACTTTAGGTGAAGATAAAGTTGTAATCTCCTGATTGAACAATGAAGGTACTTAACTCTTACCTTATAGTGAAGCTAGAATTTTAAGTTAAGTCTATTTTAAGATCTTAATACAAAAATGTGTTAAGTAACTATAAGGGTTAAATTAATCACAAAAATATTAAGTAACTTGCAAAAGGTGAACTTAACAAAGAAATGTTATATAACTCTAAAGATATAATCTAATCAAAGAAGATGAGAATTCTAAAAGAATGGGCATTTAGAGGAGGGGACACAAGGTGAAAGATCTACAAATTTGCTCATTTCCTCTCTCTGGTACATTTTGGCAGCAGAGAGCTGGCTGATAGCAGCAATCTGGGCCTTTTGGCATCTTAGCATGGCTACAAGCTGATGTCCAGTTCTGTGGTGAGATCTGACTGAGTTTTCCTCTTTTGCTTTCCAACCTTTATCCTCTTAGAAGCCTCTAATCTTCTTCAGAGACCTAGAGGTGGGGATTTGAAAACTCCCCCTGGCACAGGCCAAGCAGGAGAAGTCTTATATCCTCTTCCCTCCTTCTCCTTAAATTACTTCCCTCTATATTAATTAAATTACCATAAAGACTGACTTGGGTATTTTATTTGGGATTTTCCCTGGTGACCTAGAATTTAAGTTATAACCCCAAAATTATCTTGATACTGGAATGTGGAAATAATAACAATATAAGCAATAAGGAAAAAAAAAACTAAATAGATTGGAGCAGGAAGAAGCAGAAGGAATAGTGAATTCATGTCCCCTAAGAGATTTTCCAGTGGTTACAAAGAATGAGGTACATAAAGTTAGAACTCACAAAAGGTTTTCTCCAAAGGACCATGACTCCACTAAAAAGAGAACCCCAAATTTTAATGATGAGTCAAATAAAGTGATTAAGGAGATGTGTAAGCAATTGAATTATATGATCCTGATTTTAATGATTTCCCCCTTAATTAAAGAGTTCCTAACTAAGAGACAGAGAAATAAGTTTATAGAGGAGACAATATTAGACCCTCTGTAACAATTTTGGCTAGAGAACTTGAAGCTGGCTATTGCAGATGACGGGGTATATGATATGCTAATTAAAGTGAGTGATGCAGTTCTAGATGTTATGGGGAGATATACAAAAAGGCCCAGTACTTTGTAAAATTTTGAGGCCATAAAGCAAAAGGTATCTGAAGCACATGAGGTTTTCCTAGAAAGGATAACTGTGGCAGCTGAAACTCTATTGGGGGTCGATGAACTTGAAGAAGACCTCATTGCCCACATCAAATATATTTTTGTGAAGAATGAGGAGCCAAGGGTCAGAAAAATGTTTAAGTCAAATTACCCACAGTGGGAAGAACTGGATCTGGAGGAATTAAAGGGAAAGGCTACTTATTTGAGAAATGATCCAGAAGAAAAAGCTGATGATAGGGATTCCATTTTTGAGGATTTGAAAAGAAAATTAAGAAAAGCTGAAATGAAAGGTAAGGAAAGTGAAATTAAGGAAGTAAAGGAGGTAACTACTTTGAGATCTGTACAGCCAAAATATAATAATGACTATAGGCCAAGTGAGAGGAGATCAGATCCTACGTGCTGTTTACTTTGTGATTGGGTTGACCATCTGTAGCAAGACTGTAGATTTAGAAATCAAATCAGAAGGCAACTAAATAGGAATAATGATTTTAATATACAACACAATAACTGGAGTAATAATTATAATTATAATAACAACAGATAGAAAAAAATAATAATTATTATCAAAAATATAAGCTAATGAATGCCAAAATGCATGTTGCCCAGGCCAACAAGCTCCGAATCTGGATACTATGCCATCATGGGGAAATACTGGAGCTAGACCAAAATACAACCATGTAATAAAAGGTGATCAGAACAAGGGCACAAGTGCATTATTAAGGTTTTCTATAGGGACATATGAAAATGAATCAAGAAATGAGTGTGGTATAAATGAAAATGAGTTGAGGATAAATGAAATTTAGAGTAATGAAAATAAAATAGATGGTGATACAAATGAATTAATTTCATCAAAGGAGGATATAATTAGTTTAAATAACTGTACAGCAAAAGAACATTGTAATATAAATTTAATAAACAATACTAATGAATATAGAATAAGAGAAATTAATGAAGAATATAAACTAAATAATAATGAAATTGTAATTGAGAACAATGACACTAAAGATGGAGAATTTAAGGACCAATGAGAGTAATATAAAAGCTGATGATACAAAATACTGGAAAGTCATGTAATTCAAGCAGATGTAGACTTGGATGGACAGGAAATGACTGAGCTTTCTATTGATCTTACTGTGCTTGCATCAATTCTTAAACATTTCCAACCTCCAAATAGCACTGAACCCTATGTTTCTGTAAGTCTAGGGGATCATATATATATATATATATATATATATATATATGTAACATATATAATATTTTGGTGGATACTGGAGCCAGTAAATCATTTTTACAAAGTCTTCCTAAAGATTGTAAAGCTCTTGGTACTATGGAAGTGATTAGAGCTCCTGGAAAACCAGAAAGAGTAGCAAAATTGCAAGCTAAAATAATAAATTTAGGTCCTTTATCTATGGAACACACATTTTTTGTATGCCAGAATGTCCAATGAACCTTCTCAGGAGAGTCTTGCTTTGTAAATTATGAGCAAAGATTCAATGTACTGACACTGAGGATATATCCTTAAAAGTCCCAGAAGAATCATTGGAAGTTTTTTCATTGCTGTTCTTTGATTCAGTCAGTGCAGAGAATGAGTTGGATTCCATCTTTCCTATTCCTGAGGATATACCAGAAGACTTATGGTCAAAGTCTTCCACAGATGTAGGCCTATTGAAATCAGCTACTCCAATAACTCCAATAACAGTGAGAACCACGGAAGGACCAGTTCCTTGTATTCCTCAATACCCTTTGAGTAAAGAAGCTATAGATGGTATAAGACCTATCACTGAGTCTGTAATTCAACAAGTGATCATAATACTGTGTTTCTCAGAATTCAATACTCCCATTTTTCCAATAAAAAAGCAAAAGTTGGATCAAGATGGCAGAATTGTTTACAGATACATACAGGATTTGAGAGCTGTAAACGATCATGTAATAGAGACACATACCCAAGCCCAGCTCTTATATTCTCATCCATTCCAAGTCAAGCAATACATTTCACTGTGGTAGATTTATGTTCAGCTTTTTTCTCAATTCTGATTCACGAGGATTCTCAAAAGATCTTTGCTTTCACATGAGAGAAAACTCAGGGGATTTGGACACACCTTCCTCAAGGGTATTATGATTCTCTGAGCCAATTCTCACAAATTTTGAATGGAGACCTTAAAAAATAAAATTCAAGGAAAGTAAAATAGTACATTTTGTAGATGATATCCTCCTAGCATCTCCATCTGCCAAAGTGTGTTTAAGAGATAGCAAGATTATTTTGATTGAAATATATAAACATGAACATAAAATCTCTAAGGCTAAGTGATTTTTGACTCATATTGAATATCTTAGTTTTTTTGTTGTCAGAGGATTACAGAAATATCACTCAGAGAAGAATAGCTAATATCCAGAAACTGAGTGCAGACCTAGAAGCAACTCAGAGCTCTCTTCTTGGAACAACTGGTTTCTATAGGCAAAAGATACCTGGGTATAGTGAAATTATTAATTGTTTAACAGATATAATCAGGAATACAGAACCAGAAGTTCTGAAACACTAACCTGAACATCTGCAAGCCTTAAGTAAGCTTATGGAAGTGATTTTTTATCTGCAACAACTCTTGGAATCCCAGACTATACAAAACCTTTTCAATTATTTGTGAATGAGATGAAAGGAATTGCATCTGGTGTACTGACACAGACTTTAGGACAAAGTTATCATCCAAGTGAATACTATAGTTGTCAGTTAGATCCAATTGCTGCAAGTACAGTTCCTTGATTAAGGGGTGTAGTTGCCACAGCTGTGTTAGTTCAGAATTTATTAGACTTAGTTTGGGAATATCTATTGAAGGTATTTTGTTCACATCAAATAGAAGCGCTAATGAGGAAATTTCATAGTCAACCTTATTCAGACCAATGAATATATAAGTATGAAATTATACTTCTAGGTAGTGAAAACATCAAGTTTAAGAGATGTATTGTATTAAATCTGGCTATACTTCTTCCTGATTTGCCAAAGAATGGTGAACCATTACATGAATGTGTAGAAGTAGTACAGCTACTGGATATTCCTAGGATGGATTTAAAAGACACTCCATTTGAAAATTCAGACTTGGCCTTATTCACTGATGGTTCTTCATATTTGTGCAACGGAATTTGAAGTACAAGTGCTGCAGTTGTCACAGAATTTGAAACATTGTGGTTTGGGTCATTACCTAGTAACCTTAGTGCTCAATGTGCAGAGTTGGTCACATTAAAACAAGCATATATTCTGGCTGATGGTAAAAGTGCAAATGTGTATACAGACTCCTATTATGCTTTTTCAGTATGTCATGCCATAGGCAAGATCTGGAAAAACTCAGGTTTTAATACTGCATCAGGAAAAACAATTGCTCATACAGATATAATAACTGAGCTGTTGGATGCTATCCAGAAGCTTAAACAGCAGGCAATAATCCATTGTAGAAGTCATACTAATGTCAGAGATTCAGTTGCTAAAGGAAATCATAGAGCTAATATAATTGCAAAATTTTCAGCCAGAAATGCTACAGTGTATATCATGAACTTATCAACTGTAGAATCCAATGACATAGAGAACACTTATGTAGACTCATAAAAACAAAAATGGAAGCAAAAGCTAGGAGCAAGAAAAGAACATGGTATATGGTTAACAGATACTGGAAAGCAATTGTTACCAAAAGGCCTATATACCTATTCATGCCAAGCCATTCACACAAAAGGTCATTTTGGTACTCAAGCTGTAATAGTCACCATAAAAAGATAATGATAGCTTCTGGAATAAGTACTGTAGTAAATAAGATCTTCTCAAGCTGTTCTATTTGCCAAAAATTCAATCAAGGGGAATTCCGACAGAAATGTTTAGGTGGTAGACCTTTAGCATTTTGTCCATTTGAGAGTCTGAAGATTGATTACATCAGCATGCCAAAAGCTGGAAGATAAAAGTTTTGCTTGGTAATTGTTGATAGATTAACCAAATGGCCTGAAGCTTTTCCATCAAATAGAAATACAGCTACCTGTGTGGTGAAAGTGTTGATTAAGGAAATAATACCTAGATTTGGAGTACCACTAACAATAGACCCTGATAAAGGATCGCATTTTACTCAAGACATCCTGAAAAGAGTCTATGAGAATCTAAGAATAACACCCAGATATCATGTTCCTTATCATCCACAAAGTTAAGGCCAAGTGGAACATGTAAATAAGGAACTAAAGACTATGGTGGGGAAGCTCTGTGCTGAAACTCATCTCAAATGGCCAGAGATTCTTCCCATAGCTTTAATTTACATACATTCAAGACCAAGAGAAGATTTACATATATCATCCTATGAAATGCTCTTTGGACATGCTCCATTACAGGCAAAAATTTGTAAGATAGTCTATACATCTCTCTTAGGAGAAGATTGTCAACTTTCTTCTTACTTAAGTGCTTTACTACAAAGACTCAAAAAATTACATGATATGTGAATATTAATTAAAACTGGTCCTTTGGATTATTCTCTTCATAATTATATGAACCAGTAGATATGTAAAAATTTTTGCTAAAATATAAGCAAAACAAGAAAACTGGTTTGATCCTAACAGTATTGTGTTAGTTTATACATCTTCAGTAAAAGTTTTGGGTAGAGATTCATCTTAACATTGTTCACATATAAAATCAGCACATGGTATTAATAAAGAAAATATACAAATCATTGAGGAAGAAAATGATGACATTGCAGAAAGTTAGAATCATCAGTCAAATTGACTCTGCAGTCAAAAAGATCAGTAAGGGGAGGACCATTCCTGTGGAAAAGGATAGAAGAGGACAGTACAAAAGGAGAGAAGAATTCATGAATTGATGGACAGTAGTAAAAGACTGAACATTTGTAAATGTATAAGACTTTGAGAAATTTGCAATGAAGAAAATTACAGGATAAATGGACTAATGAATTGATACTCTGAGGTAATGGATTATATTACAAAATAACATAGCATTTATTCACATACAAACACAAATATATTTACTACTATGGAATTTCAGAAGAATTACTATTCAAGGAGGAGGAGAGAAGAGTAAGAAAGATCCAAAGTAGGATCAATGAATTGACCATGCAAATTAAAAAAAAATAGAAAGTGAAAAAATCCTCAGATGAAGACAAAAATAGAGATCCTAAAAATAAAAGGAGAAATTAATAAAACTGAAAGTCAAAGAACTATTGATTTAATAAATAAGAGTAGAAACTTGTACTTAAAAAAACAAATAAAATAGGCAAAGTATTGGTCAATCTAATTTTAAAAAGGCAAGAAGAAAACCAAATTGACAGTATCCAAGATGAAAAGGGAGACCTCAACTGTAATGAAGAGGAAATTCAGGCAATCATTAAAAATTATTATGCCCAATTATATGGCAATAAATTTGGCAATCTAGGTGATATGCATGTGTATTTATGAAAATATAAATTGCCTAGACTCATAAAGAAAAAAAATTGACAACCTAAACAACTTCATATCAGAAAAAAAAAATTGAACAAGCCATCGAAGAACTCCCTAAGAATAAATCCCCAGGACCAGATGGATTCACAAATGAATTCTATCAAACATTTAAAGAGCAATAAATCCCAATATTATATGAACTATTTGAAAGAATGAGAAAAGGAGTTCTGCCAAATTTCTTTGATGACACAAATATGGTATTGATTCCTAGCTCAAAAACAAAGAAAGAAAAGTATGGACCAATCTCCTTAATGAAAATAGGTGCAAAAAATCTTAAATAAGATACTAGCCAAAAGATTCCAGCAAGTCATCACAAGGATTATTTACTATGACCAGGTAGAATTCATACCAGGAATGCAAGAATGGTTCAATATTAGGAAAACCATCCACATAATCGACCATATTAACAAGCATATGGACAAAAATCACATGATTATCTCAATAGATGCAGAAAGATCATTTGTCAAAATTCAACACTCATTTCTATTGAAAACAATAGAAACATAGGAATTGAAGGACCTTTCCTAAAAATAATAAACAGTATATATCTAAAACCATCAGCAAACATCATCTACAATGGGGATAAACTAGAAGCTTTCCCAATAAGATCAGGAGTGAAACAAGGATGCCCATTATCACCACTATTATTTAACATTGTACTAGAATCATTAGCAGTAGAAATTAGAGAAAAAAAGAAATTGAAGGTAGTAAAATAGGCCATGAGGAAACCAAGCTATCACTCTTTGCAGATGATATGATGGTCTACTTAAAGAATCCTAGATAATCAACTAAAAATTAGTTGAAATAATCAACAACTTTAGCAAAGTTGCAGGATAAAAAATAAAACCACTTAAGTCATTAGCATTTCTGTATGTTTCCAGCACATCTCAGCAGCAAGAATTAGAAAGAGAAATTCCATTTAAAATCACCTTAGACAATATAAAATACTTAGGAATCTATCTGTTGAGATGAACACAGGAACTATATGAACAAATCTATAAAAAAACTCTCCACACAATTAAAACGAGAACTAAACAATTTGAAAAACATTGATTGCTCATGGGTAGGATGAACTAATATAATAAAAATGACAGGCCTGACAAAATTAATTTACTTTTTTAGTGCCATACCCATCGAACTGCAGAAAAATATTTTTACAGAATTAAAAAAAATAACAATAGTTCAAGGATATCCAGGGAAACAATGAAAAAAATGAGAAGGAAGGTGACCTGGCAGTCCCAGATCTCAAAGTAAACTATAAAGCAGTGGTCATTAAAACAATATGGTACTGGCTAAGAGACAGAAAGGAGTATCAGTGAAATAGACTTGGGGTAAATGTCCTCAGCAAGACAGTATATGATTAGCCTAAAGATCCTAGCTTTTGGGACAAAAATCCACTATTTGATTAAAACTGCTGGGAAAATTGGAAGACAGTATGGGAGAGATTAGGTTTGGATCAACATCTCACACGCTACAGCCAGATAAACTCAGAATGGGTGAATGACTTGACTAAAAAGAGGGGAAACTATAAATAGATTAGGTGAACACAGAATAGTATACATGTAAGATCATTGGGAAGGAAAGTTTTTAAAACCAAACAAGATTTAGAAAAAGCAGAAAATATAAAATAAATCACTTTTATTACATCAAATTAAAAAGTTTTTTGTACAAACAAAACCAATACAACCCAAATTAGAAGGGAAGCAAAAAATTGGGAAATAATCTTCATTACAAAAACCTCTTGCAAAGGTCTAATTACTCAAATTTTTAAAGAGCTAAACAAATTGTACAAAAAATCAAGCCAATCTCCAATTGATAAATGGGCAACAGACATAAATAGGCAATTTTCAGTCAAAGAAATCAAAACTGTTAATAAGCAGAAGAAAAAGTATTCTAAACCTCTTATAATCAGAGAGATGCAAATCAAAACAACTCTGAGGTATCACCTCACACCTAGTAGATTGGCTAACATAACAGCAAAGGAAAGTAATGAATGCTGGAGGGATTTGGCAAATTTGGGACATTAATGAATTGCTGGTGGTGTGAATTGATCCAACCATTCTGGAGGGCAATTTGGAACTATGCCCAAAGGGTGCTAAAAGACTGTCTTCCCTTTGATCCAGCCAAAGCACTGCTGGGTTTGTACCCCAATGAGATAATAAAGAAAAGACATGGAGAAAAATATTCATAGCTGCTCTCTTTGTGGTGGGAAAAATTGGAAAATGAGGGGATGCCCTTCAATTGACTGAACAAATTGTGGTATATGCTGGTGATGGAAGAATTCTATTATGCTCAATGAAATAATGGAGTGGGAACTGGAAAGACCTCCAGGAATTGATGCAGAAGAAAAGGAGTAGAATAAAAGGAACAGAACCATTTTAAACTTGTACACAGAGACTGACACAATGTGGTACAATCAAATGTAATGGACTTCTCCATTAATGGCTGTCATCCTGAACAACCCAGGGGCTATCTACAAGAAAGAACACTATCCACATTCAGAGGAAAACTGTGGGAGTAGAAACACCGAAGAAAACAACTGCTTGATTACATAGGTCGAGGGGGATATGATTGGGGATATAGACTGTACGTGAACATCCTACTGCAAACATCAACAACATGGAAATAGATCCTGACCAAGGATACATGCAATACCCAGTGGAATTGTGTGTCAGTTATGGGAAGGGTGGGCAGAGGGGAGGAAGGGAAAGAATATAATTCTTGTAATCAAGGAATAATACTCTAAATTCACTAAATAAATTAATTAAAAAATAATAGCCAATGCCCAAATCTTTTTCACTGTATTTTTTTATTATGCACCTATTAATGATAGGTATTTTACCCCCCTTCTATCTCTTTTTCTCTTATTCCCATGTATTCCTATGCCCTATCCATCTTTTTTTTTAAACATCAGTTCATTTTATTTATCTTTTCACATTTGTCTATGTATACTCTTTCTCATTGCTCTACATGAAAAAAATTCTAAAGTAATTCAGGTCTGTTGCTTACTTAAACTACCCTAACATTCTCAAGTATCATAAATATCTTGATTATTTTCACTTATTTACTTCCCAGGTATAACTACTCAATTCAATATTATAGAAATCCTTAAGTTTTCACCTTATTTTTATGGTTTTTAAATTTTTAAATTAGCTCCTTAAATTTTCTTTCAGCTCTGGATTTTGTTCAGGAAAATCTAAAATTCCTCTATTCCAAAAATTCATTCCTCTGCCCCCAAGGTACATAATTCTAGGTTGTAGTTCTCCATCTTTTGTCTTTCGAAATATCATATCCCATGCTTTTTGTTCTTTTAATGTAGAATCTGCTAGGTCCTATATTTTCTTGACTTTCCCTACTCCATATTTGAATTGTTATTTTCTGACTGATTCTTGTACTTTTCCCTTAGTCTGCAAGTTCTGGAAATTGGCTCTACTAGTTCTTGGGTATTTTGCTTTGGGTCTTCTATCAGGCGGTAATGCTTAGATTATCTCAATTTCTAGTTTTCCCTATAGTTCAAAGATATCAGGGAAGTTTTCTCTGATACTTCCTATAACATGATGTCCAGTTTCTTTATTTTAAAACAATATTTTATTTGGCCATTTGAAAACATTAATCATTGGAGACAAAGATCATTTTCTTTTCCTCCTCTCCTCCCGTTCCCCCATAGCCGACTGACGATTCCACTGGATTTCACATGTGTTCTTGATTTAAACCTATTTCCCTTTTGTTGGTATTTGCATTAGAGTGTTCATTTAGAGTCTCTCCTCAGACTTGTCCCACAGTGTATCAATCTCTGTGCACAATGTTTTCCTGGTTCTTCTCCTTTCACTCTGCATCACTTCCTGGAGGTTGTGCCAGTCTCCATGGAATTCCTCCACTTTATTATTCCTTTTAGCACAATAGTATTCGATCACCAACATATACCGCAATTTGTTGAGACATTCTCCAATTGAAGGGCATGCCCACATTTTCCAATTTTTGGCCACCACAAAGAGTGCAGCTATGGATATTCTTGTACAAGTCTTTTTCCTTATTATCTCTTTGGGGTACAAACCCAGCAGTGCTATGGCTGGATCAAAGGGCAAACAGTCATTTAGTGCCCTTTGGGCATGGTTACAAATTGTCCTTGATTTTTTTGTACAATTTATTTAGCTCCTTGTAAATTTGAGTAATTAAACCTTTGTCAGAGGTTTTTATGAAGATTGTTTCCCAATTTGTTGCTTCCCTTCTGATTTTAGTTACATTGGTTTTGTTTGTACAAAAGCTTTTTATTTGATGTAGTCAAATTTATTTATTTTACATTTTATGACTCTTTCTAAGTCTTGCTTGGATTTAAAGTCTTTCCCTTCCCAAAAGTCTGACATGTATCCTATTCAGTGTTTGCCTAATTTACTTATAGTTTCCTTCTTTATGTTCAAGTCATTCACCCATTTTGAATTTATCTTGGTGTAGGGTGTGAGGTGTTGATCCAAACCTAATCTCTCCCACACTGTCTTCCAATTTTCCAGCAGTTTTTATCGAATAGTGGATTTTTGACCCAAAAGCTAGGATCTTTGGGTTTATCATGTGCTGTCTTGCTGAGGTTACTTGCCCCAAGTCTATTCCATTGAACCTCCTTTCTGTCTCTTGGCAAGTACCAAATTGTTTTGATGACTGCTGCTTTTTAATATAGTTTGAGATCTGGGACTACAAGACCCCCTTCCTTTGTATTTTTTTCATTATTTTTCAGTATGGGGTGCTCAGGGAGGGGTAGTATCTCTGGTATGAAGGGCTTGTTGTGCCCTCCTAGGGCAGCCCTCAAGCCTCTGACCCCCACCTGACATCCACCTCTCACTTGTGGCTCCCAGTAGCTGCTAGCATGCGGCAGCGGCCACACCCCAGGCAATGGCTTCAACAGGCCGGCTAAACCTTGTGAGGATAGCCATCGGGTCATCGACCCCCAGTGAACCAGGGCTTTCCTCACCCAACATATGAAGACTGCTTTGGTGGAACAGGCTGAAGAAACCAATAAGAAGGTTCAACGGCTGAGATGGTGACGCAGCAAAGCACTGTAGATTGCTTAGGGTGTGTTGGAGCACAAAGTACAACATGGCCACACAATGCAGCTGAGGAAGTCTCCAGACATAACAATGTTTCGTGCCAATGGACCCAGGCTACCAACGCCGAGAGAGTGGGACTGTCTCTGTGCATCGACTTTTCCACTTAAATCTCTTTTACGCACAAGTATCTTTGTGCACACTCATCTATCCTAACTCTGTCCACCCTCTTCAAGACCTGTGGCAATGGGGGAGTGGCAACACAACAGGTGGAGGTGACCACTGGCTGTTGTAGTCACAATCCTGCACACAGGCGGCCCATGGACCAGTGATTGCTCGGCAGTATCTTGGGCGACTGAGCAGCCTTCTCTAGGACAGCACTGCTCACCCTAATCAAGGGAGGGGACTAGAAAAGGTGTCCCAAACATTGCCTGCCCTACAAACACCTGGTCAGAACACCACAGCTGGCGGGTCATTCCTTTAAGTGGTCGAAATCAAAAGAAACAAAATACAAAGAAACTCTTACTAGGTGCATGGAACATCAGAACATTATTTGATAGAGAGAATACCCCAAGACCTGAGAGAAGAAAAGCTTTAATCAGTAAAGAATTGGCATGATATAACATCCACATCACAGCCCTAAGCGAAACACGCTTACCAGAAGAGGGATCACTCAGTGAACCCACCACTGGATATATTTTCTTCTGGAAAGGTAGAACCTCAAATGAAGACAGAATCTATGGTGTTGGCCTGGCTATGAAGACCAGTTTGCTCAAACAGCTGCCAGACTTGCCTGTGGGCATCAGTGAGTGGTTCATAAAGATCCTTTTGCCTCTCAGCAAAGACCGGTATGCCACAATCGTCAGCGCATATGCCCCAACACTGACCAGCACAGAGGAGACCATCGAGTAGTTCTACTCTGACCTGAGTGCCGTCCTGCACTCAGTGCCCACAAAGGACAAGTTGATACTACTGGGAGACTTCAACGCCCAAATTGGCCAGGACCATGAAAGATGGAAAGGAGTGCTCGGCAAACACGGCGTGGGCAAAATGAACAACAAAGGCCTACTGCTACTCAGCAAATGCTCAGAGTTAGAACTCACCATCCTGAACACTGTGTTCAGAATGATGAACAAATATAAAACAACGTGGATGCACCCACAATAGAAACAGTGGCATCTCATTGACTACATTATTGTATGCCAACAAGACATCCAGGATATAAAGATCACCAGAGCCTTGAGAGGAGCTGAATGCTGAACAGAAAACCAATTGGTTAGAGCGACTCTTCAAATGTGCATTGCGCCTTGCCATCCAAAAAGCACCCAGACAGTTCACACATTTTACAACATGAGTCGTCTTAGAGATCCACCTTATTTGCAAACATTCCAGTCCTGCCCGGACGACAAGCTGTCTGCCAAGGGACCACTCACTGGAAGCTCAACCGAGAAATGGAAACAGTTCAGAGACCCAGTGAAGGAAACATCAAAGGCAGTCCTAGGCCCCAAACAATGCAACCACCAGGATTGGTTCGATGAGAACAACACTGCTATTGAAGACCTATTGAGCAAAAAGAACACAGCCTTTATGGAGTGGCAAAATAACCCAAACTATGCTCCTAAAAAGGACAGATTCAAGTCTCTCCAAGCCACGGCGCAGCGTGAGATCAGGAAGATATAAGACCGATGGTGGGAAAAAAAGGCAGAAGAAATCCAGTGTTTTGCTGATATGAAAAACTACAAACAATTTTCCAGTGCCCTCAAGACTGTCTATGGGCCATTAAAACCCACCACCACTCCCTTCCTATCCTCTGATGGTGACACTCTCATAAAAGATAAAAAGGCATCAGCAATAGGTGGAAAGCACACTTCATTCAGCTTCTCAACTGACCCTCTTCAGTCGACCAAAGCACCCTTGACCAGATCCCCCAAAACCACACCACTGAACAACTTGACGTCCCTCCTTCAATAGAGGAAGTCCAAAAAGCCATTAAACAAATGAGTACAGGCAAGGCACCCGGTAAATACGGGATCCCAACCAAGGTGTACAAGGCCTTAAATGGAAAGGCACTCCAGGCATTCCACATAGTGCTGACCAGCATATGGGAAGAGGAAAACATGCCCCCAGAACTCAGAGATGCCTCCATCATAGCCCTATACAAGAACAAAGGCTCACGAACAGCCTGTGACAACTACAGAGGCATCTTACTACTCTCCTCGGCTGGAAAGATCCTCGCCCGTGTAAAAAATAGACTCAAATATAGGACTACAATCCCCATGAACCTTTGCTCCACTTCCCCAGAATGCCTTGTAATCTCACCTGGGCCGAGATCGAGAAGGTATTTTAGCTTATTCAAAGGCTTTTGAGAGTCTCTCTTGGCTCTTTTTGGACTTCCGATTTGGAGCAGGCACATCTCTTGCGTGATGTGAGGTTATTTTGTCTAGGCCTCTGGCCTAGGCACATGTTTCTTACTTGTATACTCTTTAATCTTTAACCTTTAATAAACCTCTAAAAAATATAATACTTCTTGCAGAGAGAAACTAATTTCTACCTGCCTCAGATGCCTCAGTCTCCCCGTCTCCCCTAAATTTTAACTGTTACAGTTTTTGGCGACCACTAGATTGGATGAGAACTTCTCAAAAAATTTTTTAGCCTAGAGAATTTTTTTAAAAGCCACGATTCTCCAAGATACTCTTTAGAAAACCATCTTGATAGGCTCCTGTTTCTGCTCCTGGCCTCTCACCTGGTGCCCGAGCTGCGCTCTGGGTCCCAGCCCGACCCACCCTGGCGGTCTGTCTCTCACCCATCTGGCCTCCAACCAAGATGGCTCATAACCCCAGACCCAGACCCACCAGCATGACCCCAGCTGGCTCATCACCCAGATCCTTGTAGCAGATTGCTGTGGACTCATTGTGCCCAGCTGGTAACAGTATTGGCCACGTGGGCAGAGGAGAGAGAGGAGAGGGAAAGGAGAACGGGTAATTTTCCCTTAGGCTAAGCCTCCACATGGATGGGGGTATTGGCCACAGGGGTATCAGAACAGGGGAGAGAGAAAAGGGAGAGGAGAAGAAACAGATTTTTCAAACAGAAACTTAAAAAGCAATGGGCTGTTTAAAAGGATACCTTTTGACTCTTCTGGTAATTTCATTGATTTCACTTGCATGCCAGAAGAAACATTCAGCCCAAAGATTCAACTTTGAATTTGCAAATGGGTGGCTCAGGGAACTGAGAGCATGGTCCTGGGTTAAAATCTGGCCTCAGATACTCCCCAGCTGTGGGGCTCCGAGCAGATTGAGCAAATTGATAGCCTTTACTACTCTACCTTCGGGTAATAGACATTTAAATGGATAATTAAAAACAAACAAACAAACAAAAAAACCCACCCAAGGAACTTTAAAGACTAAAGGCTATATTCTAAGGCATTTCAGACTCCAATGGTTTATAAAAATCTCTGTATTCTATTGCATTTTTTGTTATGGTTTAACTTTGTAATTTTAAGTTCATATATTACTGGATTCAATATTATTCTGCTTGAACTGAAGATTGATTGAATTTATGTTGAATGTACTGAGTTTTAAAAATTCTGTTGTTTTTCCCCTGTAACTGTATTGAACAAATATTATTGTGAATAAGCCCATATATTAAAAAAAACAGCTTTTTTTCTGTTTTGCTGAGGATAGATGGACTTCAGAACTGGTTATAATTGTATTAACAACCTTTGGAATTTTAATGTGCTAAATACCTCAAATGATATACTACTATTTAATGTGCTAAATACCTCAAATGATATACAAATGATATACCACTACGCGTGAACGCCGACACTAGGCCACAACCGCACTTCCCATAACAACTGTCGTCCCATGCCCCATGTGCCACAAACTCTGTGCCTCAGCCTTTGAACTTCAAAGCCACATGAGGGTACATCAGTAGATGATAATGCAGAAAGACAATTGTCATTCTCGGTCACCGAGAGATTACCACTACTACTATAACCCCCTTGGTTTTCCCTTCTCCCTTACCCTGTTGGATAAGATAGAATTCAAGATCCCAAAGGATCTGGATGCTCTTCCCTCTCAGAGTTGATTTCACTAAGGGTAAAGTTTAATTAAAAACTCTCTTCCTCTCCTTATAGGAGTTTTCTTCCCCTCCCCTTCCCATGTGTATCTTTGTGTGAGAAAGATTATTCTATTTAGTTTTCCCCCCTATTTCTTGGAGTATATCTTAGTACTATCAAAGATTCTTCCATCCCTTTTTCTTTCTATTCCCCCCCCTTTCTCCATATCATCTTGATGCCCCAAATGTACCCTATGCGTGATTCTTCTTACTACTCTAATGATGCATGTAATGTTTGAGAGTTACACATTATATTTTCCCCACATATTAATATGTATAAATTGATACAAATGTAAATAGAAGAGAGTTTGAATAGAAGAAAAAGATAACATTTTTCTCCTTTTCCCTTTCCTTCATAATTAGCTTTTCAGGTATTCCATGCTCTTTGTTTTTCGATATCAAACTTTCTACAGAGCTCTGGTCTTTTCTTTGCAAAAACTTGGAAATCTTCTATTTTGTTGAATTCCCATACTTTCCCCTGGAAGTATATGATCAGTTTTGATGGATAACTGATACTTGGTTGAAGACTCATCTCTCTTGCCTTTATGAAAATCATGTTCCATGCCTTAAAGTCATTCAGAGTGGAAATTGCAAGGTCTTGTGTGACCCTGATTGGCATTCCTTTATATCTAAATTGTCTTTTTCTGGCTTCTTGTAAGATTTTTCCTTTTGCTTGAATGCTTTGGAATTTGGCAATTACATTCCTGGGAGTTGTCTTTTGGGCATTTGGTGTAGAGGGTGTTCTGTGAACTCTTTCAATGCCTATATTGCCCCCTTGTTCTAGAATCTCTGGGCAGTTTTCTTTGATGATATCTTGTATTATGAGGTAGAGATTATTATTTATTTCTGGCTTTTCTGGTAGGCCAATTATTCTCAAATTGTCTCTCCTTCCTCAATTTTCCAGGTCTATCACCTTGCCAGTAAGATATTTTATGTTCTCTTCTAATTTCTTGGTCTTTTGGCTTTGCTTTATTAATTCTTGCTCTTTTGCAAGATCATTGTCTTCCAGTTGCCTGATTCTGAACTTTAAATGCTGGTTTTCCTTTTCAGTTTGGTCACACTGTTTCTGTAGTTGCGTTTTTTCATGTTTCAGATTGTTGATTTCCTTTTGCATTATTTTCCACTTTTCCTGCCAGAAGGCTTCCATCTTTTTGATAATTTCTTATTTAAATTCTTCAAGAGTTTGTGGAGAGTTTTCATTTCATTTGGACGGTTTTAGAGCATTTGCTTGTATTTCTTCTTTATCTCCTCTGTATTTTGTATTTTTGCTACATAAAATGTGTCCAAAATCACCCCCTTCTTCTTGCTTTTCTTGGTGTTTGGAGGCTTTTGTACTTCTGTACTGTTTGCCATCTCTATCTGAGTGAGGAGGACTGGCACTTCGTGTATCTGTCTGATGGTCCAAGGCTTTAGCCCCACGCAGATTGTCCTTTCTCCACAGCTGTTCTGTCTTCCCAAGGAAGTCCAGAGCCTGCCCTCCCCTGCCTGCTGGATTTTCGGGTGTTACTGCTCTCAGTTCTCTCCAATTGCTTCTTCACTGCCTTACTTCCATGCTCTGATCATGGCACAGCACTGTCCGCAAGGTACCTCAATGCCTTTCCTGGCCCTGAGGTTTCTGTTCTTTCAGAAGCCTGTGAACTCTAAGGGGGGAGTGGTCGTGGCCTCCCTGAGCTCTGAGGGCTCCTGGTGGGAGTAAGTTCAGCTGGGTTGGGCTGAATCAGCCCTGAAGCAAAGGAAACCTCTTCTGCTGTCTGAGTTAGATGTCTTGAGGCTGGCCCAGGTTACTTTCAAGGTATGCCCTTCGCCCTTCAGAGCAACCCCTTTGCTGTCCCTGAGGATTCTGTCCTTTCAGAAGCTCTGAGGGCTCCTGATGGGATTAGGTTCAGCTGGGTTGAACTGAATGTGCCTTGAAGCAGGAATTTGCTCAGATGGAAGCAGGAACTGACTCAGATGGAAGGACCCAGCCAGGGGGCTACAGGCTCCCCCTGTCTCTCTGTTTCCCTGCCATCTGTGTTGGGGGCCCCCAAGACTGGCCCAGGTTGCTTTCAAGGTGTGTCCTTCAGAATAGCTGGCTCTGAGGCCCTTTTGCCGGCCTTGAGGTGCCAGCTGCTGCCGCAGGATCAGCTCTCTGGGTTGGGGGGGATGGGTCCTAGGACCTTCCTTCTGCTTTCCCCTTAGATCTAAGTGATCTGGGATTCTGGCTTTTGGGTGGTGAACCTTTTGATCCGAGTCCAGAAGGAAGGTTCCCCAGGTCTGTCCTGTTGTTCAGTTTGAATTTCGGTGCCCTAGGAGCATTCAGTTTGTGATCAGTAAGGAAGAGTTTTCTGAGGTCTGAACTTTTGCTGCCTCTAAGCCGCCATCTTGACCGGAAGTTCCCAGTCTCTTTTTTATTTGTGATTTTAAGGAGTTGTGATGATTCTTAGATTTGACCTCCTGGTTCTGTTTTCCATGTCAATAATCTTTCAAGTTGGATATCCTATATTTTCTTCATTTTTTTAAATTTTATTTTAAGTTTTCCTGATGTTTTATGGTTGCAAGATCTTCTATTTCTCCATTCCAATATTTATGAACTCATTTTATTCCTTCAGTTTTTGTGTTTCCTTTTCCATTTTGCCATGTCTACTCTTTAAAAAAAAAACCCTTACATTCCATTTAGAAGCCATACTAGGTATTTGTTTCCAGAAAGAATGGTAAGGGCAAGGCAATGGGTGTCAATCGACTTGCCCAGGATCACACAACTAGGAAATATATGAGGTCAGATATGAACCTAGAACTTCCCATCTCTAATCCTGGCTCTCAATGCACTGAGCCAACCAGCTGCCCTCTTTTCCCTACTATTTAAATAGGCTTTTTATCAGAGTTTATTTTTGCATCCATTTACATTTGGTCTATTCTATACCTTAGAGAGTTGTTTTCCTCAAAGAATTTTTTGCCTCCCTTTCCTTTTGGCCAATTTTAGTTTTTTAGCAAATTAATTCTTAAGTAGATATTTTCCATTTTTCAGTCTTTTTAAAACTTCTTTTAAAGTCTTTTAAAGTTCTTCTAGTTGCTATTTTTGAGCCTGATAACATTTCATACTTTCCTTTGAGGTTTCACGTTTCCTTTTTTGGTATTATTGTTCTCTTCTGAGTTTGTGTTTTGGTTTTCCCTGTCACTAAAGTAGCCTTCTGAGGTCAGTTTTATTTTTGCTCATTTCTCCCCCCCCCATTTCTTATTTATTTCTTAATGTTCTTCTCTGTTCCTGAGATAGAGGGTGCAGTTATTTGTTGGAGAATTTGGGATATTGTTTGGACTGTACCTGATAGGTATTATTAGATGTATAAACAGATTAAAAGCCATCTCTTCCTTAGAGATTGATAAGAAAGAGGAAATAGATACTAAGAGGTTGTTAGATGGGAATTCTGGTGTTGGATCTCAAAGTGAAAAATTCTATTTTTGTCATTAAGACTCCTTAAAATAATTGCTCATTACCTCAAAACAATCATTATATTATAATTTGTACATCTAACTTACTTATATATATAAAATATATATATATATATATATATATATATATATATATATATATATATATATATATATATATATAAGTACTCTTTGTTCTTGATTCCCTCTTTTGGTCCATACAAAAGACTATTATTGTTGTTGTTGTTGTTTTAAACATAGGAAGATATTTTTAAATCAACAATCCATTGAATATTCAGTGCACGCATTGTATTATCTACATTTGATGTGTTATAAAATTATGTATTTTAACAACAGTATTATTAGTTATAGTTAATGTAGAAAGAATTTTAATATTTGATATTACTACTCAATTTAATTTTCATTCAGTTCCAGGTAATTTCATAGGGATCAATAATTATTTTAAATTTGGATTGAGTTAGTATTAATATGTTTACTGTTAGATTAAAAGTAACATAGGTTATTACTTAACCCATATGAATTAATGATAATATTCATGTATTAATAATTATTGCAATTGCATTTTATTATAAGATTAAATCTTATTATTATATTAGTTAGGTTTATTATGAAGGATAACCTTAACCTTAGAATTTGCAGAAATACACCTCATACTGATCAATTATTTTCACCATTCCCAGGTGATTTTTGTTGGAATTCAAGTTGGAAGACCTTAATTCAAAATTAAACTATGTCTCTGATTACTTAATTTAACTTTTCACATGTTACTTAATTTTTGAGACAATTTCCCCTCCTTCATATGCAGGGATTAGATTTAGCTAAAGAATCTTCAAGGTTTTTTTTTTACTTAATATTAGTGACCCTGTGATTCTTCTGCTGCCCTCTCCCCAGGACGTAAGTGAGTTCTTCACTGATTTATCTACTAGCTTTTCCCCCATGGTATCCTCGATACCAGTCAGTCATCTTGTGTATATTGCCACCTTTGTCTCACCCCAAACACAATGTCCAAGTTTGGCCATCGTTATGTGGTCTTATGTTCTAGCACTTGGATTATAAGACCTAGTGCTTGTGTCCATCCTGCTTTGGTCAAATTATTGTATCTCACTACTTTTTATAGAATTTTTCTTCTGAAATCAAAAATTTCTAGTTGTATCACTAATAGTAGGCAAGGATTCAAGAGCCAAGAAATTCCAAGAAAGAGTAATTCAAAGGAAAGGGTAAGGTGGAAACCTAAAGAACAGAGTATATTATAATATGATACTTCTTCAATACCTCAGTAGTTATGTGATGTCTCTTGTGTAGATACTTCATCTATAGTTGGAGATATTGAATTCTAACATTAAAATAATCTTCACAAGTTGATGTGGCCAGGCTTCTGATGATGAAACTTGATTGACTAGTTTATTTTCAAGACAGAGTCCAAAACTAGTTATAATCTTGATCTTTTCCAGATTGGTAGAGCCCTCCAAAGGAAATACTCTTTTGTCATAATCTTTATAAATTATAACTTATCTCAATGCTATAGTGGAGTTAGGGGTTCAGTGGAAATACTGAGTAAAAGACTATCACAATCATTTCATCATTGTTGTAACCATAGCTAATTTATAAATAACACATTTAGTTGCAAAGAAATTTAGAGACATTTAATCTGATTATTATAATTACACTTTAAATTAAAATGTCCTAGAAACCTGCTTAAGAAGGTAAATTGACTCAGAAGCTATCTGAGATCCTTTATAGCTCTCAGATTCTATGTTTTTTATGATTCTTTGAATTCATCTTGATTAAATTATTGATTCCTTCACTAAACCAGGTCTAGGAGGCTTATGTGCTTCTATCACAACAAGTTATAAGTAGTAAATTCTGAAATTGTGTTTTTATCTGAATTATTAAAGAAAAAAATTTCTTGGAACATTGATCATTCAAAAAGAATTTATTAAAAAACTTTTTTTTGGTATTAGATGGTATTAGAATCAGGATGGTATTAGAATTAAGAATATAACTTAAAAATGAAAATATTCATTTCCCACAAATGACACTCTCTACTGGAGAAAGAACATTTATACATATAATTAGACTTTTAAAAAGTAAATAAAATTGTGTTGAGTGGAGAGAGTATGTATTCCTAGCTGAGGAAAGCAAAAAAAACGCAACATATAGGAAGTAAGAGCTGAACTCAGCTCATAAGAAAACAGGGAAATATAAGAAATAAAGTTGAGGAGCAAATTTATTGAAGACATGGATAAATTAATCCCCATTAGAGATGGAATATCATGCTAAAGGAATGTAAGAAATGTGGTTTGACAAGACCATAAATTGTGACAAAAGAATAATGTTTAATGAAATGTTTGAAGCCAGGTTGGAAAGGATATTATGTATCAAAGGAATTTGCATTTGATCATTGTACCAATAGGAGTTGTTGGCCTTTATTGAATAGGGGAGTAAAATGATTTGATTTAGAAATATTATTTTGGAAATATATGGAAAGGAATGAGATATGAATACAGGAAAACAATTATGAAGCTATTTTGATAGCTGAGAGAAATGTTAAGGATACAAAATTCATGATTAGATGAAGGAGGAGAGCAGAAAGGAGAGAAGATGCAAAATTAAAATTTACAAGAAGATATCTAATTGGCTGATGTGGTAAAAGAGTAAGCCTCCTAATTTGAGAGAGACATAAGCTAGGGTTTCAGTTTATTGTTTAGTGAATTTTTCAATTTAAATTCAAATAGTCCAATATTTATAGGGAGAAAATGACTGAATCAAAGTGAAAATTTTGCATCAGTCTAATTTAGTTACTTGCCAGAGAAACAACTCCAATGTGGAGGATCGTTTATAATTGAAGGAGGGAAACTTACATTCAATTCTGGTCTAACAGTCTCATTTTACACATAAGAAAATGAAGATAAGAGATCAGAAGGGAATTGATTAAGTTCATATAGTATTACCAAAGCTGGAAAATACATTATGTGACCATAAATTGACTGTTCTTTATTATGCTATAATTGCCTATGTCAGTCAAAATTTTTAACATTGGTTCTATGGGTATATTTCAGGGGATCAAAGAAACTTGGATGGGAAAAATGAAACTTTATTTCTACTAACCTAAAACTGAAATTAAGAATTCCCTTAAATTAAGAATATTTTAAAAAGATATTCTGAGAAGGAGATCTTAGGCTTCATATGAATAACAAATGCCTACATAATACAAAAGAATTAAGAACCATTTATTAAATGTCTCAACTCCACTGCCAAATCCCTTCTATGTGAAAAGCTTTAATCCTTTATTTTTTATCCATGTCATTCTTACATAGAAAAAACCTATAATGTTATGTGCCCTATTCTTTCATATTGAGCTGCAATTCAAGAAAACACAATTTCTTAAGGGGGATATAACTTATTAATGCATATTATTTCAAAAATTGATAAAATGAAAATCTTAAAAGTAAAAAGATTAGAAATTTTTCATTCCATTATTTTAATGGAATACTATTTATATAATTTATTTTTCTTACAGAAATATGACCAAAAATTTAGAAGATCATTAAAACATCACACTTAAAATACATGTTTGTTTCAAAATATCCCTTTGCAAATGAAAGAAAAGAGGGCATATTTGTTTAAAATATGTTCAATAAAATAATAGACTGTTGTGTCAGAAATAAAGTCTCTGTCCTGGCAAAACTAATTTTCTACTACATATTGTGGACCTAAAAACAAATAATAAGATACAACATATTTATAACCATATTATAGTAATAATTCACCTATATATTTCTCTTGAAATTTCAGTCAAATATTTTAGTACTGTGATGGTAAGTCATATTATCATAATAATGGAAAAATTTCCTTGAAGATATAGACATTAATTCACTAAAAATTATTATTTGTGATGTAATAGAATTGCACCTGTTTTAGGAAAGTTACAAAAATATAAGTTTTGCTGCCATATGAAGAACCTCCTCATTATTAGTGTCGCCATAAAGTGTAGCTTTCAGATGTGTTGGGAATATCCATTACCATATGTCTTCTGAAATATCCTGAATTAACTGTTCAGTATGGGAGATGCAATAAAGGTGAGTCAGGTTTGGAGTAAAATTTGGATTAGATGGAGTCTAATATTAGAGACAATTCTCATATTCATGAAGCACCCCACTCCCAGATTCTATTAACTGCCCCCAAAAGGAACAGATTATTATATATAACAACAAAATTGCTCTTTTAAATTTTTCTGGCAATTTCCCCCAAAGATTATATAATATTTTAAAATTTTAAAGGTAGAAATCTGAAGTTAGTTTATTGTAAAGTGAATGACTTCATTTATGTTAACATATTCAAAAGCATTGATTAAAGAAGCATTAATTTAATTTCCTAATCCATACTTGTGTGTATGAAAATCTCTAAATATGCAGTTAGCTCAAGAGGAGGCAATGTACTGTCAGTTAATGCAATAGTAATATATTGAGATTTCGAGACATTTCTAACCTTTCCTTTTAGAGCAAATCATCTGCTATTAAAAACAAACAAACATAAAGATATCTGATTTTTCAAGAGGTAAATTTTGATGATGAATATGTTGTAAGTAATATTAAGAATTTTCAAAGTAACATAAATATATTTTAGCTGGAGTAAAAGATAAAATAATTTAAATAATTGTTACAATGCAAAGCACCCTTAAGTCTTCCTGGACAGTTACATATTTTTCAGTAATAAATTTCAAATCCCTGAAAAAATTGATGCAGCTAGACTGATACTATGTCATATGTTTTGTGGTTTCTATAGCATATTTTGTCAACAGGGTATACATGTTCCACAACATGTGGGAAAATCAAGAATATTAGGTTTTAAAATACAAGTGCATCTAGCAAGTATTTAAATAATTATAAAATTTATAGTGTTGAACAAAAGATTTGGATTTGAATTTTTGAAAATTCATCATATGTTGAATTGAGGGAGGTATTGTTACATATTTTCTTCAAGAATCCTTCTATTTATTGTATTTCCAAATTCAATCTGTCTGTGAAAACATATGTGCATACACAAGTGTTTTCTTTCTGTGGATACCCTGTAATTCCCTGATAGGAGTAAGAACATCAGTATAGTTTACTTACATTAAGATATCAACATACACAGTGCTTTTGGCAAATGTTTTTAAAAACTTACAATCATTTTAAAGAAAATTTACATGGTAAAATATCTACTTATTCTATAGTCAATTATAGAAGAGGATTATTCATATTTGAGTTTGATGTCTGTCTTCCAAATGTATAAGGTAGTACAGAGATGGATTTGAAGATTGTTCCCCTCTGGCTACTTCAGATCAAGCACAAAATTAATTATGCATGTGCCAACAGATGACACAAATCAGCATTTGAAAAAAAAGCAGCAATACATCTAAACTAACATACCAAAATGAATCTTACTAAATATTTCATCTTATTTTCATTGTTTCCTTCCTTAAGCTATTCTATTAAACATTATTATACAAAAATTTATTTACAAATTAACTTTTCAGTTTGTGTGAAATATAAATTGCAATTTTAAAATCATTGTCTAGTAAGGACTATTATACTTTATTGAATCAGATTTTTTTTAAAACTTTGATGTCAGAAAATCTGAATTCTTATCATATAGTGATAATATTAATTATATAATATTGGGCAAACTGCTAAACTTTCTTAAGTCTCAGTTTTCCCATTTGTAAAGTGAGAAGTTTGCAGGATATGATATCCTTAGACCATTACAACTTTAAAAAATATATGTTCATTAGAATAATAATATGCATTGTTATAGTAATCACACAATCAATATTCAAAAGATGTATTAAAATATTAAGGGCAGCAGCAGCTAGTGATTCAGTGGATGGAGAGTCAGGCTTGGAGTGTGGAAGACCTAGATTCAAATTTGACTTCAAATGTTTTCTAGTTGTATGCCCCTGGGCAAGTCACTTAACTACAATTGCCTAGACTTTATTGCTTTTGTTTCTTAGAACTGATACTTATCATCTATTCTAAGACATAAGATAAATATTTTGAAACATAAAACAAAAAAAATACTAGGTATTCAAAATACAATTCTAAAATGTACTATGTATTTAAAATATCTCATCAGAAATGATAGACACAGGAAATCTGTAGAAAACTACTTACTGATATTTAAGCAAGGAGGCCTATTCTCCCATTAATATGTCTATTTCCACTATCTATACTACCATCATAATTTATTTTGATTATTTCTTTCACAATCTAACCTTGCAGATTCTGTTTCCTAAATCATGATGGTCATATCTTGGACCATATCAACACTTGGAATTATTTTTTCTCATATAACCTTATGTTAATAAATTATACTAATTTCTTTAGCCTTAATCACCATTGTCTTTGAATCTTCTTATTTTTATAACTATATAAATACATTTTCAAATTACAACGAGATTTTCCAGTTATGTTACTTCAGTTGTAAAGTAGAGATCATAATTTCATATACTACTTAGAATTTTGATGAGGATCAAATGTGATGCTATTTGTAAAGAGTTTATCACAATACCTCATATACAGTAAGTATTTAATATGGCCTCACCCCACCCCACCCCACCCCGCCTCACTCCTTTCTTCGTTGCTTTCTATCTTCTTGTGTTACTTTCTTTCTCCCTCTTTCTTTCTCCTAAAAATATTTATTTTCTGACTACTTTGTAATGTGGGACCTAGACTCCAAGCAAGATATTCACTTTGTTTAAATAAAATATTATTTTTTTCTAATGCTCTCTTATATTAAAAAATTAGGATCAAATATAAACAGTGAACTATAGCATGTCATTGTAATTTGATAAATATATTTATATAGTTATAAAAGAAATTTCCTTATATAGTTTTAGGGGGAATGTTTATTTTTTAACAACTTTGAGTTGGAGGATGCTGGAAGACAATATGAAGGAGTGTATTTAGGGAGCTCTTTGAATGATGGGTAAGAATTAAATGAGAGAACAATGACTTATTGAAAAGTCACTTTCATCAAAGGCATAGAGTAGAAAACATTCATGACAATTTTGGGGAAAAGCTTAAAATCAAGTTCAGTTTGAAGGGAATGTAAGGAAAGCCAATAAACATTTATGTAGAATCTACTCTGAGTCAGATATAGAACTAGGTGTTTACAAATATTTCACTTAATCTTCACAACAATTCTGGGAGACAGATGATATTATCCTCATTTAACAGCTTTGAAATCTGAGGCAATAAGATTAAGTAATTTGTCCAGAATCATACAGGTAGGTAGTATATAGGCTAGATATTAAGATCTTCCTACCTCCAAGGCCTTCACTTTATCTACTATGTGACCAATTGCCTCAATCATTTACAATAAATGAGTAGGTATTGAACTATAATAAATAAATGTTACAGTCATTAGAAAGTTTAGAGCTAAAGATTTACATGAGTGTATCCATTCTTTAGAAAATTTATTCCTTTAAATTGAATTAGAGTGAAGAGATTAGAAACAAGGAGGTCTTAGCATTACTATTACTAAATTAATTCAGAATGATCATAATGTGAGGCTTATATTAGATTGATGGCATTGGGAATAAAAAGGAAAAAAAATGTTAGAAATAATTTAGTGATTAATTTGACAACTGATTTTATATAAAAATAACAAAGAAAAAATGCTGTTAAGTATTGAAGATTAGAATTATTTGGAGAGGAGAAGACAAATAAAAAGATAGAGTAGATTAATAGAGAGTAAGATAGAGAATTTATAAAAATAGAATAGAGGAATTGTATACCACTGAGGCTGTGGAATATGTATATTTATAGTGAAAGTCCACTATCTTTCATTATTCCTTCAATGAATCTGCTTAATAGATATATATCTTCCCCTTCTCTATCACTCCAAACTGAACATTTCTAATGGCAATAATTATTATAAATGGAGTCAATGGCAAAGAAACATGATGCAATGCTCATGTTAGGACTCACCTCTACTTCTTAACTTTGGTAAGTTAATTGTCTACCAATAGCATTGTTGACTTATAGTTTGTCATTTTTAAACAACTGAATCTCTATCACCCCTACTTTCCACAAAAAAGGTGATAATTCATTAAAAAGAATAATTGTTAATTTTCTTTCTTTTTTAGTATGTACAAATTATGTGAATATATAAAGTAAGCATTCTAAGGGCAAACCAATGATATTTATTTCTAAGTACGCACAATAGGATGGAGACTTAAATTAAACTGAAATATGAATATGAATTCAAAAGGAAACTGGTGGCAGAAATTCCACTTTTATGTAATTTTTTAAACATATAACTATGACTCTGTGGTGACTCTTAAAGCAAATTCTGTAAACTGATTCATTATCTTGACCTTTTAATAATTTAATAATTAATACAACATACTTTACAAAGTTATAGAGATCAGCTGAATAGGATAGTTAACACATTTTGCAATCTTTAACATGTTATATAAATATTAGCATTCCTTAATTCACAGGAACTTTTTTGTTCAAAATTCTCTACAAAGGCAGAAAAAATTGAGACAAATGTAGAATGTCTGAAAAGAGAATAAATGTCAGCATTGCATGAAAGCAAATTGTTAGACTCATAAATAAGCAATGAAGCCTTAAAAAAAGTAAACTTATCAAAGCAATTTCAATGATAGGGATTTTACCTAAATATCTTTTGTAAGACCAATTTAGCAATTCACCAATATCCAGGTAAATTTTATTTTCAATGGAAACTCTTTAGTTGATTTCTACTAAATTAGGGATCAATTTTATTGTTAACTGTAGGACTGCTAATTTTATGTGATCTAAATATTGATAAGGAAAACAATTACAAGATAATTAAATACAAGGACTTAGAAATGGAAGGTAATGTAAAATGATTAAGAAAATAAATTTAAAGAAACAATATTTTACCATGATTAATATTGGATGGATATAATAACAAAAAGTTATAAGGGGAAAAGGAGTCTAAGAAAGCTTCATTTCCATAGAGTTTAAAATAAGTCAGGGGAGAAAAAAGATGTGTGCAACAGGGGAGCAGAAAAGGGAACCTTCACAATTAAACCAAAAAGAGACCAGGGAATTAAACTTCAGAATTTTAAAGAGAATCCAGTTGTGAACAATGAAGACCTAAGAACAAAAAGAAAGATAGGTTGCTGCTAAAATATATAATAACAAGATACATTCCACAAAAGATTAATGGTCATAGGTTATGAATAAGATGTTCTCAAGAAACCCAACTACCTGTTCTTGTTTTTCATTCAGTTGTGTCCAGCTACTCATGACCTCATGAACAATACTGTCTATGAAATTTTCTTGGCAAATGTACTATTGGGGTTTGCCATTTCCTTCTACAGGATTACTTACAACCATAGGGAAAAATTATTTCATTATCACTAATAACTAAAAAATTTAAGTTAAAGTAATTCTAAGAGTCAAAATTATACCACAAAAGGAAGCAATAAATGTTGCAAGGGTAAGTTGAAATGACATTCTCCTTGTGAGCCTATGAACAGTTTAAATAATTCTTGCTTTTTTAAAATTATATACAAATTATGAAATTTGATGATGCCTGTAATTATGTACAAAACCATTGCTAATTAGTACAATCCTTTCCCCCATATATATCACTGGTAGGTTTACAACCACAAGCTCTAACGCTTCTTTTTTTTACCTTGAAATATCTCTGATCAAAGATAAAATAAGGCTATGAGAATGATTATCAGGTTTCTTATTCTTATTTACAGATATATTCTGAAGCAGAAGCATCCAAATATCAAACAATAAGAGTACATTAAACTCTTAAGTGCCACAAATGGTGATAGAGTCTGGGTACATACCTACATGTAAGAGAGTCCCTGTATTCAAAGAGCTTGCATTTAACTTATCTTTCCCCTCTATTTTTCTGAGATATTTGAATTAGCTCTACAAAGGTGTATACCTTTTTTAGACCTTTAGTAAATATGTACCTACAAACTATCCTCATATGCTGAATTTAGAAATAGGCTAATCGGTCTAAAACGTATTTTAAGATGAATTTTCAAATACACAGAACATAATTCTTGTTATATTATCATTCACAGGGGACTAAAACATAGCAAATATAATTGGACTTATTAGTGCTTCTTGGGTGAAATAAATATTGAAAAGAATATGGCAGTGTTGAGGCAGAAATTGAGGCAAACCCCTCAAATATCCCCCCTCCAAACAACTTTATAATAAATAATCAAATCAAATTCTGCATCAGCATAATGAGTAGAAGGGAATAGAGATTTTTTTTTTATGCCACAGCAATTTAAGATGTTGAAGAAGAAGATCTATGATGCAGAAGCTGGGGGCAAACCTGGAACAAGCATGATAATAACCACAGCAGTAAGCCTTGGAAGTGACTGCAACAGCAGCAACAGATGCTATGAGGGCTCTCAGTCCAGAAATATTCCAAGGCAAAAAAAAAAAGAAGAAGAAGCAGCAGTAGATCTTGTGACTGCAAGGGAGCAGATACCCTTCCTCATTAAAGACTAGGGTTTAGACAAGGACAATGGACACCCCTCTCCCTGTATCAACCACATTAGGAAGCAACAAAAACATATATATCTTCAGAATTTCCTCTGACAAAAGCATCATGATAAAGCCTGAACCTTGACACATTGTCTTTACACCTCAAGGGGAGAACAGGGAAATTTTAACATAAAGTTCAAAGTCAAAAAGAAGACTAGAAATGGGAGCATACAGTAACACACAAACCCTTTAAGTAGTGATGTAAAGGATCACACAACATTTATCATCTTCCATATTAAAATGACAGTAAGATTAGGCACTGAATGCACAGTAGTACATTGACAAACTGGAAAATTCAAGTTTTTAGAAAAAAATTCACTATTTAAAAAAAAAGCTAAGTAAACTGGGAAATATAATTATGAAATATATACCCAGTTAAACACCTTACACCATATACCAAGATGAAGTAAAAATAGACACATGATTTAGAAATAAAGTTTGATAAGTGCTGGGAGCCATCAGACCACAACACCTTGATAGAGTCATGTGTCCTTGGCGAGATGTCCTTGCCCACCCAACCCCCTCTTGTATGACTTCTTTCATCAATGCCCCTTACCTATGAATTGACATGATTATTATTCTCCCAGTCTCAAAAGAAATAATGCAAGAGCAAAACACCTGTACCCTAATTCTCTAAAACATCACCAAAAGATCAGACACTCAAACCCAATCCCAAAAGACTATCATGGGTTAACTTTTATTTAGGTGCATAATTCCCAGTGAAACCGCAGCTACAGGCCAAGCCCAAAACTTTCTCATGAAGCCAGCCACAAATCAATCATAGAGGCCGATACAATAGATACAGGTACAGTACAGGTACACCAAGCTTCAGTATGCCTCAGTGACTCAATTACATAAATCAGTAACTCAAACTCCCTAGTAAGCCACCTATGACAAAATCATTTATCTTGTATGCAACCTTTATTCTGTCTGTAATCACAATACAAAAATATAGAATGTTAATCAAGTGATTTGTTAAAAGTTGATGTATCACTTTTCCAATTATCTCTCTTTGATTTTTGTGTATATGTGTGCCAAGAGAATGGGTATAAAAATAAAGATCAGACATTGGCAAAGTGGAGCAGCTCAGAGATGCAAAGCAGTCCCATGGCTGTAATGATTAAGCTGTCTTCTGTTTGATATTTATTTTATGTTATTTATTTTGACTGATTGTTCGCCAACTGCCGGAAACCCTGGAGTCGCCAGTGGGGCTGGACCCTGACTGCGGCATTCTGGCGCCGGAACAGGACCACTCCTAGCTACGTAAGTCCCCTTCCCCTTTCCCTAAAAGTTTCTCCCCCCGGAAGAGGTCCCTGGCCCCACTATGGATAGAACAGGGTTTGGGGGGAGTAATCCAGGGCCCCCAATATAAGAGGGGCGGGCTCCCAATAAGAGGAGTGGGCTCCCAAGTAGGAGTGGTTTCAGAACAGGTTAAGAGAAGCAAAGGGCTGCCATGGGACACAGTGAATTAAAAGAAAGCAAGCCATTCACTGAAATAATTAAACACAGTTTTCAGTAAAGGGGAGGAAAGGAGAGAAAAGCAAGCCAGTCACAGCTGACTAAGTTCCCAATGTAAGGACAGTAGATTTAGACACAGAAGAAAAAGTTAGCCCAGATTTAAAATCTTGTAACATCCCCGTTTGGGCTAGACAACCACCAGTAACCCCCCCACCTGAAGGAAGGAGGAGTGAATGGACAGGAATGAGGGGTCCCCTTCCTCCTCCACAACCCCCAGATCCTTGGCTTTAGCAGAGAAAAGCCCATTTTCAACCCCTTGTCACCTGCCTTTTCAAATAAGGCTAGTAGAGCCAAAACTTTTTTCACCTCTCACAGTTTTAAAGGGATAGTACCTTGGAAACAGCAAGATGAATTTTTTCATTCTTTCTTCTTCCTTTTTCTTTCTTCCTCAAGATCTTGAGTAAACACCTTAACTCTTAAAAGCATGCTTCCTTTAGTACATGTTTAATGTTTATGTGGGATTCAATGTATGTCTCCGTCATAAGTTTTGTGTTTGTGTTTCCTTAACTGGCCATTTACAAAAAAATGCTTCAAAGTCCTCCGCTGAAAAGAAATAATTTCTGTTCTTTAAATCTTCTCTCTTTTTGTTTTGGAAAGGGCCCATCCAGGAATAAAAGAGAGAAAAAATATTTGGAACACACAAAGGAAACTTTTATCCCCAAAACTGGTTATTCTCTTGGATTTGATATTAAAGATCTATATAGGTAACCTTGGAAAACTGCTAATTAGTCTGAAAATGTACTGTGATAAGTGGAATTTTATGGTGATGATTGTGTCTCAGTTAGAAGTGATATGTTAGCTAAATTCAATTCTGTTCAAGCCAGAGGTCTGTTTATCAACACTAGGGCCTATGATAAGAGAAAGTGATTGAACTAAGTTCAGAACTGGTTGAAGGTAATTAATAGACAGCTTGATAACAAGAGAAATTTTCCTTTTTAACAGGCAAAAAGCCACACTGGATTCTCAGTAAAAGGCAAGATATTTATGTGTAAAATTCAGTCAGATAACAGTTATAGTGGATAACTTTTTCTAAGAATTAAATGTTGGATTTCAAAATGAGTGTCATTCAAAGACAGCAAAAAGTGATTGCATGTTAGCATTGAGATTGTAGAAGTTCAGAATTGGTAATTAGCATAAGTGAATTTGCATAGTTGTTAATTATGTGATGTATGGCTAAGGTTGGAAGTTTTCAACAATGTTATACTTGATTGGGAATATATGTGCTATGAATAAGAAGAAACATATCTATTCAAATATAATTTGTTATAATGTCATAATAGATATACATAAAATATATATGAAATTGTGCTATGAAGAAAATTAATTTTTACTCAGATTGTGTATAGTGCAATTGGAAAAGGAAATTTGACCAGTCCAGAAGTCAAATAAGATTCATTATTAGGCTATTAAATTTAGGTAAAAGATAGTTGCCTCTCCCCTATTATAGTAAGAGTAATAAAGACAAAAACTGAAGGTTTTTTTCTGCTTGGAGCAGAAGTTTGAAAGGAAAACTGGAATCTTAAGGAAATGTTAGGGAACTTTAAACAAAGTGAATTTGGAAGTTGTTAAGTTTTTAATTAATATATTGGCAGTGATTTAATATCAAGGTTTTAAAAACATGTAACTAAAGTATTAAAAAAGGATTGGAAAGAAAGGAAAGATCTTCTCAAACTACAAGGGCAGTCAAGCATTCACTGTCTTGGAAATGTTCCAAAAGTAATTTATCCCCTTCTTTAGGTACAGGAAGGAGAACAAAAGTGCTTGTATTTGTTTTACATTTATATTAAGGGACCAATACAACCAAATGTTTTAAAAACATAAAAGTTTTCAGCTCCCTTATCTAAATTTTAGAGATATAATTTGTAAAACCTGAGAGGTTAGCTGATAGCTGGAATAAATTTTGATCTGAGAATAAGACATATTACAATTAAGGCTTAAAGAAGTAACAGGAATTTTAAGAGTTTATTTGAGTATGCACAAATATTATAATTTCTATAAACTACTATTAAGTAAAAATATGAGCTTTTCTAGAAGCATACAGGAATCAAATTTTTTTTTAACTGAAACTGCACAATTTGGCTATGTGATACAACTGCAAAAGTTTAAACCATAAATCCAGAATCCTAAAGAAGTTCAGGTTAGAGAACATGCCTTCCTTTTAATAACAATGATATATTACAGTTAAACAAAAATAAAAATGCAATGATTTATGAATAATTGGATTAATTATTTAAGATGCTAATGTGAATATATTAGAATTTAAAGACTTGTGGTTCAAGTGGTTAAGATAAACTTTTGAGAAAATATCTAGATTACTTTTTATACATCAACATGTCAATTTTTTTCTATAAATGCTTCTGTGTGAACCATAATGCATTCATGATATAAATTAAGATCCCATTTTGAGAAGTTAAGTATATTAACAGCCTCAAAGGAATTGTTTAGAATTGCTAGTATACAAACTTGATGACTCATTTTGAGTCCTTGCTACCCCTCCTTTCTTTCTCTCCATAGCTAGAGTTAAGTAATCATTCACTAGCTGGAAAACAGAAGCAGTTTTTGATTACAAATAATTTCATTGATTATTGGAAAAGGGATTTTAATATCCATCTACATGTATGGGAATCCATGTATAATTTTGAAAACAATAATCCTATTACTTTAAAATAATATTATTAAAGATTTTATTTTAATTTTTGAGTAAACCTGTTTCATCACACTCATCCCCCCTCTTTCTCCCATTACAGCAAGTTTACCTGTTATCCCCCCTCTTCCTACTACAGTAAAGAGAATTCTTAGAGAGAACACTAAAAAGTTCTATTTTACTAATTTGAAATAGACTTCAAGATAGGATAGGATAGTTTTTCATAACTATAGTGACATGCATATAAATAAAACTTCTATGTAGCAAAGTTAGTGAGAACCTTACATTTATTTGAGGTAAATATCTTAACAATTGCTAGGTTATGAAATTGTCCAGGATAACCTGCAACAGCTATCTGCTAATCATTAAAGGTATTGTCGAATGTAGTTATAACCTGTGGTTCTACTACAAGTAATTGTACGTCTCTCTTTCTTCCCTGGATTATTTGATTTGCTGATTGATAATATGGAGTAATGGACTTATTAAGAGTTGATAAAAGAAGTATCCATTCCAGTGGACCATAATTCTGATAGATTACAGGGGGGGAGGTTATATTGTGTTGGGAAAATTAAAAGACTAATAGGAAGAGAAATATCTATTTTATGTACTTGACTATTTGTAAAAGCTTGATTAGTTTTCAACTGCTCTGTCCTAATAGCAATTCAGTGACATCTAATTTTTGCTCCCTGGGTTATATATCCTAAGTATTCTTAAGGATCGGTTGTATGTACCTTTTTTGGGGCTATTTGGGAGACAGAGTGGTCAGGGAAACAGTGAGAAGGATTAACTTAAATAGGCTTTTTACACTGCGGGATATAGTCAGTCAGAAAAGGGGTTAACTTTTGCGAGGAGTTTAGGTTGACTTTGAGAAATTTCATTCCTAAATTGCTTGTTTTCACACTCTAATGGTTACCCTGATGTTATATTCAGAGCCTGAAAGCTTTCTAAGTGTACTTCCCTAACTACATACAAACTATGAGTTGAATTTGTCATCAAAGAATAAACTCTGATTCCTCTGGTCTACAGATTTTGAGAAAAGGAAAATTTCATTTGTGTACTGTATTTTTGATAGAGTCTATTGTAAGGGGGACATCATAATCACTGGGGGAGTAATTTGCAAGTGCATGAGGGAAAACAGTCCCTTGATTAGTGGTTGCAAATTTTGTGCTGAAAAGGGACATGCTGGACAAGGAAGTAGAAGAGCAAGGAAAAGAGTGGTTAGGACAGCAGAAGGGGAAGGAGAAGAGCAATTAGTCAATTGTCCTTGTAATTCTAAACTGTACTGAGGAGGAAGAATTACATTGGGGGGGTTAAATAAAGGGTTTAGTCCTTTTAAAATAGATGCCTCTGAGAGAGGAGGAAGAAACTTACCTTTAGCAATAGCATGTCAGGTGGGCTACATCTAATTCTCTCAGCTGAGCCTGGTGGAAAGTCACTAATGGGTATAATGAAGGTGCTTGTGTGGTTTTAATCTTAACTACCAGTGTCAGGGTAGCAGAAACATTAAGGTTAGTAGGAGAAGGGCCTACAAAAGAAGGATATCTGGCTTGTCCTCTTATGAGGGACTCCTACCTGCCACGGGGAAATGGGAACTCTTCTTACCTGTTTTTTTTTTTTCTTGTGCCAAGTACTGACCTGAAGGACCAAGGTTTTGCTTGTCTGCAATTCCTTGATGTACCTGGGGTGGGGGTGGGGGGAGGTACATTGGGTGCCACTTGTCAAGACCTACCTGACAATATGAGAGTTGGATTTCTTTTTATAAGGAAGAACTAAAAGTTTACTTTAACTTCATAATAAGTCAACATTAATTGGTAAGTGGTATAGCATATGGAATTTAATAGAAAAGAATAATGAGATAATTCTCTGAGCAAGATAACCATTTATCAGTAGTGTAAAACGTATTACTAAAAGGTGGGTTACATAACAATGTCTTCAAAAGTCCTAAATTAAAAATGCTAGTTATTTTTGTAAGCAGAGAACAAAGAACAGAACAAAAATCATATAAATGGCAATCATCATAAGGTTGAGAGATTATGATTGGTTACAATAAAGAAAGTATGCATTACATATGTGTGGAATAAATATTTTTATGAATTTCATAGATCTCAGGTTCATATTGTGGTCATTGATAGGGACTTTGATGAATTGGTGCCTGAGGGATTAGATTGGACAATTTTTACCAATGGGACAAGAACAGTTAATCATGCTTCTAAAGAATACAGACTTTGCAGAAAATACAAAGATTATATTTTATGGGATTATTGAGAACAGAGTTTTTATTTAACTAACAGTAATTTTGCTACTTAAACTGAAAGAGAAAACTGAACTTTTGCACACAAACTTCATTCAGACACAGAGAAGAGGCTTTGTGCATAGTATAAAAGTCAAATTTTAAATACAAATTCAAGGATTAATTCTCAAAGTGGGAACCTTATTTAATAAAGGCATTCAAGAAAGCAACCAAAAGATGATATATTAAGAGAATCTGGGGAAAGTAATATCAACTGAGGAATCCCTAAACAAATTGTTGCATATGATGAGAATATAATTGTCCTATTAAAAAAATGAACTTGATAAATGTAGAAAAGCAGTCATATATACTTATGCAAAGCAAAATAAGCAATATCTTGCTCTATCTCTCTCTATATCTCCATATCCCTAATATTGCTACAACAATGTAAATGAAAAGGGTGACAAAAACCAATAATTACAACATAAAATGAGAAATTACATTTAAAAATTATACTCCCTGAAAAAAAAATGTGATCAGACTTTCCCCTTAAATCCTTTACAGAGATGGGGAGGGAGATGGTTTAAGGATGTGAAAAATTATATATAATATGAGGTTTTCACAGGTATGGGGAATAACAAAATTAAAAACAACAACAACAACAACAACAAAAGTATTCTGCTCTCAAAGACCTTACATTCTGAAAGGGCTGAAAACCACATGATCATAGAACAAAATACAGGATACACTGTATATACATGTGGATATTGGGTACAACTAGTAACCATGCGATCTCTATGGGGAATTTTATAGGACCAATATGAGGGTAGACAACAAGGCTTACCTATAAGACACACTCATGGGACATATTATAATGGAGATTACCCCAAGACTGACATATCTCAATTTATCAGGGTCTCATGTTGCTATCATCCCAGTTATGTGTCATGAAAAAGTCATTGAAAAATCATTCACAAGAGCCTATCTAGGGACAGATAATTAAAAAAAGATTGAAATTTGTTCCATGGTGGAAAACCAAGCCTTGAAGAATATCATTGGTTTATCTGAACTTTCACATCTCATCAAAGGTCTCCAGATAATTCTGCCTTCATCATGTTCAGATAAATAAATCAACAGAGATAGTGATATCATTTCAATAAACTTTTCAATATCCTATCATAAAAATAAAATCTTAAAATATTGCTTTGATATTATGGTGTGACAACGTAGTCTAGATGGAATATATATATATGCATATATATTTGTCTGTATGTATACATATATATTTATATTTGACTCTACCAGGAAACATGTAACTGGAAATAATGAAATTCCAAAAGAGAGAAAATAGATATGTCTTACTTAACTAGCACATAAATTTTACTCAGAGCTATTGGGAAGAAGAGCAATATTAGTAACCTATACCTTTATCATTTTGCAGCACTTTATATGTGCTCATAACCACCACATTTTAGAGAGTACATTGACAGTTATACTCCTTTAGATATAGTGTGGTACTTGGGAGAACCAGTTAATTGAGAGATAGAAAATTCTGCATATTGGAATTGTCCTAGGACACTTAGTGTAAATAGTGTTTTTACTTACTAAAGAATTTCTAAGGAGCACCATATAAAACCATTAAAACAAAATTAACAAAAACAAAATCTGAATGAAATAAAAATATTAACAACCATTTATTTTCTATTCTTTTTATGTTGTGCATTTTAGTGAGTAATCTGAATATTTTCATCTAGTTTTGGAATGCTTAATCTTAAATTGTATTAAATATATCTTAATAAATAAAGCAAATACTAGTGAAGAATGATTGTGTAATTAAAGATAGTCAAAATGTTGATGTCCTTGTATTAGTAGTTTGTCATATGAATTAAATTTTGAATAAAAAGTTATCTTTTTTATTTGAATGTTGTATCACTAACTGAATAATATTTTGCAATCCCTGACATGCTTATTTGAACAACCCCTAATATCTTGTAAAATATCTCAATAAATATGGATTAATGAAGTTATATGCTGCATTCCTATTGGCAGACTTTTTTTCTTTACAAGTCAGTTGCATCTAATCACTAGACGGATTCCCTTTGTTGGTAAAAGAAGGCTGGATCTCTAGTCAGTAGAGCCTTGATTTTTAATCTTACTTCTTCTGCAACTTAGTAGTTGGACAAGTAGGGGAAGCTCTGAGGCACAAGTATTAATAGCTGAAGGACCATACATCAAAAATTGTTGTTCAAGCCTAGAAAGAGAGTTTATGTAAAACCCTTTGTAAAATGTAAAGTGAGTTACTAAAATTCCAGCAACCTAAAATAGCTTTAGCTTTTCAGTGTTCTGAATCTTTAGCTATCTCACATTTTTGACTCATACTGAGCTTACTACCAACTAAAACCTTTATGGAAAAAAAATCCTATATAAACTATTTCTAAGGAAAATTTCTCCTAATTCTATTCTTGTATAGCCTCTCTTTTATTGGTTAGGACTTGATATTTATCCCCATTAAATGTTGGGTCATTAAAGTCATCCCTCTATTTCCATCCCCTTCTCTCTTTGTATATATGGATATAGATATAGATATAGATATGGATATAGATATAGATATATAGATATAGATATCTCACAAGTAGGAAAATCTACCATCTAAATGGAAGAGTTAAGAAAAGAAAAATGCCCTTTCATTAAATTAGATTATTTTAGAAAGGAATCATATTACTTCCAGGGAACGGAAAGAACAAAATAATGTCTCTCACCATTCTCCCCTCTTTCCTTTGCATTCTAATCACTGATAGCACCATGGCATAGAAATCTAATGTCTCACACCTAAATTATTGTAAGAAATTTATAATTTGTGTTCATGACACTATAAAATAATTTTGTCCTATTCCACATGGTTAATTTGCCTTACTTAAATCCAATATATATGTGAATCAAAATACATTACCAGTGATGTCTTTTTTGGTCTCTTTTGAGTATGACCATCAACCAACTCCCAATCAACAATGCCTTCAAAAGCTATACTGTTCAATCAGAACTCTTCCTCCATATCAAGGAGTCAAGAAGATGAGATTCATGAGCCATACATATTCAAGTGTCTTAAAGTAAATAATGTAATATTTTAGTCAGAGTAAATCAGTCAACTTGAATGTGTTCATTTACTCATGTTATGGTCTCCTAATGTATTCTTTAACAACTACTATAATACCTTATCCATGAATTTAGGGTTAGGGTTATTTTTTAAAATTATTATCCAAACTCACAATATACCAACCTACAGAACAAAGCACAAAGTTCTAAGTAGGTTGAGGACTTGATTCCTTAGTCATTGTTTCAAAAAGGGATAGAGATTGAGAGAAGAGCTTAATTTCAGTTAAGCACCTCATCACCAACTAATGGCGATGCAAATAAATTATAAGTTTAGATTTTTTAAAATAGGGTTAAATACTAGTTTTAAATGTGTCTATCCATGGAAACAAAAGAAAACAACTTGAATAGAGCAGCTAGGATTAAGAATACTTGTTAACTTCAGCTAATGACTTCCAACAACTGCTTTATCTTTCTATCACTGTGGGTTTTCTTGTGAGCCAAAAAAAAACCTGGAAGCTAAGATTAAGAATGACATATTCTCTTTTGAGAATTTAGCTTCTGGTTTCCTAATAATACTTTTAAGTATTAAAATTCAAAGTTAAATGTACTGTAAATCATGAACTATCTTTTAAGTTTGTAACATAGTAAAAGAAATGAAAAGGAAAGGGGGAACAGAGCTATAATGGTCCAGCACAGGTAGCAAGTAAGCTGATTTCTTGAATAATTCCTCACAGAGAGGGGTGGTAAGAAGGAAAAAAAAAAGTAAGAGAGAGGAGGGGGAAAGAGGGAAGGAAAGAGAGAGAGAGAGAGACAGAAAAAATATAGTAATTTTAACAGTTAATGTGAAGGAGATAAAATCAAACCAAAAGTAGAAATGCACAGTAGAATTAATTTGAAAATGCAATTTAACATGTTTCTTACAAGAAATAGACTTGAAAAAGAGAGAAACTCAGAGTAAAAATAAGGAGATAAAAGAGAACCTATAATACTTCAGTTGAGGAATAAAAAAGAGGCAGGAGTCACAAATATGATCTTATATAATGCAAAATAAAAAATAAACATGATTAGAAGAGATACATTATAATATTACATTTTGTTTAATGTAGTGTAGGCAATGGAGTTCTACCAATACTAAACATAAATGTACCAAATGGCAGAACATTATTAAAACTTATCTAACTTGAGAAGCCTCACATTTCTCCTTTCAGAGACAGTTAAATCTGACCATAAAATAAATGATAACTTAAAGAAATTAATGTAGTTTTAGAAATGTTAGATATGATAAACCTCTGGAAAACTACGAAAGTTAATAGAATAGAGTTTATATTTTCTCAGCTGTACATGGCATCTTCAGAAAAACTGACCATATATTAGATAATAAAAATCTCACAAAGAAATGCATAAAAAGAAAAACAGTAAATGTACCATTTTTATTCCACAATGGAAGAAAAATTACATTCAGTAAAGCGATGTTGGAATGTAAATTATAGATTAATTATAAGCTAATAAATATTTAGTTGATGAAAGAAAAAATCATAGAAACAATAATTTCTTTAAAGAGAATGACAATGAGACAACATACCAATAATTATGTGGCAGCCAAAAGAGCATATAAGACAAAATGCATCTCTGTAAATGCTTACATTGATAAAATAAAGGAAGAACAAATCAATGAATTGGATATGGAATTGAAAAAAAACAGTAGTAAAAAATAAGAAATTTTTAGAAATTAGAAATCCCAAATTAGGCAACAAAATATAATTCTGAAAGTTAAAAGAGAGACTGTGTATGACTATTGAAATAAAAGTAGGATGTCATAAAACATGTATTAAACTGATTTTTTTAAATAAAGAAGGAAACCAAGTTATCAAAATCAACAATATAGTATATGGTTTGCCACCAATGAATATGAAATTAATTAAGAACTATTTTGCTACATTATGTGCCAATATTGCTAAAAATATAAATATAAAGCATGAATATTTACAAAAACACTAACTGCCTGTATTAAAAGGAGAAATGAAATATGTAAATAATGGTATTTTAGGAAAGGAACTTATACAACTCATGGATGATCTTGTTATGAAAAAATCCCCATGAACAAAAGAATTAACAAGTGAATTTTCATTTTTTAGTATTTTTTTAATTGTCTGACTTTTTGTGTCCCCATTTGAGATTTTACAGATGAGGAAATTGAGGCAAATAGAATTAAGTGATTTGCCCAGGGTCATATAGCCAGTAAGGATGTAGGCCATACTCAAAGTCAAATCCTCCCTGATTCTTGGCTTGGTTCTATCCACTGTGCCACCTGGTTGCCCTAAGTGAAATCTACCAAACATTTAAGAATAATTAATTCCTAAAATATTTTTAATAGATAAAGAATCCTACCAAATTTCATTTTTGACACAAATATTGAGATGATTCCTAAACCAGGAAGCAAAAACCAAAGAAAATTATAGAATGATTTCCCTAATGAATATTGATACTTGGGACTCTAGAATATTAGATATGTAACTAGACATAAATTATGTTGCCATTTAGACCTTCTTTATTTTAAATTACGATAGTTAATGTTTTTTGTTCTTTTTTTTCTTTAATCTCTGCTGAACATTGAATCATACAAGTCTGTATAAAAACATATGACAATTTGCCAACACTAAATAAATAAGTTCAGGTTCTCTTTCATATTCTTTTTCATATTTGTTCTTGTTGTTTTGGAGTTATATAGATCTCCTGGAATGAGATAAACCTAATTCAGTCAACTTGCTTTTTCAGGCCTGTGATACCAGTATGAAAATATGGTTAGAACTGAATATTAAAATCTAAATTACTGTAACATTTTGGTTTTGTCAGTATTTATCATTATTATTCTATGTACCTTCATATATTTTACTTCCAGTCTATAGCCTACCATAAAACCTTCATAGAAAGTCTTCCCATTATTTTCTACATCTTTCTCTAACTTTTTTACACAAAGAACAATTCACCAATTTTACTGTCCATTCATCATTCCTCTATTTTATTAACATCTCTGGTCCACCTCCTTTCCTATATTTTATTTTTATTAAGGGTTTCCTTGTTATTTCTTGTATAAAACTTAGTATCAACAATGTGTTTGGATCTGTTTTTACATATCATTTTTTTTTTTCGATTGGTCTTTGGTTTGTTGGCATTGTTTATTATTCAAATGTCATAAGAGTTAGTGATTTGTGATCAGTATAAGAAAGTCACAAAACCTAAAAGCTAGAAGAGATTTTAAAGATATAGTTCGAACTATTTTAAGTAATATTTTATTTTTCAAAAAAGATATTTAAAATGATTTTATCTTTTTTTTAAAATTACTGAATTCTTAACTTCTCTCCCTCCCTATTTTCCATCTTCACTGAGACATAGCAATCTGATATAGACTTTGTGTGTAATTATGTAAATAATTTTCCATATTAGTTCTTTTGTGAAAAAAATTGAAGAAAAGCCAAAAAATGAAGAATTTAAATAAAATATGCTTTGCATTAGATTCATTCTACATAACTTCTTTCTCTGGATGTATATTTCATTCTCAGTTGTACATCATGCAGTATTGCTAACATTGTGTACAATGTTCTCCTGGTTCTGCTCTTTTCACTCTGTATCAATTTATGTAAGTCTTATGTAATTTTTTTCCCTCCTGAATCATAGCTGCTCAGCATTTTTCTTATAGCACAATCACATTTCTTAACAATCCTATAGTGCTATTGTTCAACAATTCTCCAATTGATGGTCATCCCTTTGCATTCTAATTTTTTCATAATGCAAAAACATGCTGATATAGGTATTTTTATATGATCTTATTGCTTTTAGAGTTTTTTTTTTAATCTGAGATACTGGTCTAGTAGTGCTTTACTTAACCAAATAGTATGCATGGTTTTACAGCCCTTTGAACTTAGTTCCAAATTGTTTTCAAGAAGGCTTTAATCATTTTCCAAACTCTCAAAATTTCAATAGTGTCTGAGTTATTCCTCCTTCCCTCCAATATATGTCATTTTCCTTTTATGTCATAATAGCCAATCAGATAGGTATAAGGCAATGCTTGTACAAGAATATTCATAGCTGGGCTCTTTGTGATGGCAAAAAATTAGAAAATGAAGGCATGCCCTCTAATTGGGGAATAGCTGAACAAATTGTGGTATATGTTGGTGATGGAATACTACTGTGGTCAAAGGAATAATGAACTGGAGGAATTCCATGTGAAATGGAATGACCTCCAGGAATTGATGCTGAGTGAAAGGAGCAGAACCAGGAGAACATTGTACACAGAGACTTATACACTGTGGTACAATTGGATGCAATGCACTTCTCTATTAGTAGCAGTGCAATGATCCAGAATAATTTTGAGGGATTTATGAGAAAGAACACTATTCACATTCAGAGGAAAAATTGTGGGAACAGAAACACAGAAGAAAAACAACTACTTGATCACATTGGTCAATGGGGATATGATCTAAATGATCACTCTAATGCCCACATAAACAATATGGAAATATGTTTTGATCAAGGACACATGTAAAACCAAGGAAATTGTGCATTCGCTTAGGGAGGCATTTGGGGGAGAGGAGGGAAAGAACAGGATTCCTATAACCAAGGAAAAATTTTCTAAACTGACTAATTAAATAAAATTTTCAAAAATAAATAAATAAAAGGTGAGCAACCTTCTGAAAAGAGTTTCCTCATTCAGCTGGTATAACTGCATCTTTTGTACTCATTAATAAAATGAATTACCAAAATGTGAAAAAAGGTATAATACAATGTCTCAAAGTTTTATTAACTATCATTTCTCTAATCAATAGTTATTGGGAGCACTTTTTAACATTATTATAGATATCTTTATTTCCTTTATATGAAAAAATATCTGTTCATGTTTTTGACCTCTTATTAGGTGACTTACTTCTCTTTATTTTTTGAGAAATAAAATTTCATTAGAGAATATTGTGGTAATTTTTTTATACTTTTGCTTACTGTACATTTGCCTCTGTCTTTTCTCTCTTTGTTTATCCTACTCTATCTCTTTTCAACCTGTCCATCCTCAAAGGATTTTTTATTCTGGCTACTATCTTCTTCAGTCTGAATGCACTGTCGTCTATCAGCCCTGTCTCCACATCATCTTCTTACATCCTTTCTCTTCTAATTTTCTATGCAGTAAGTGATTTCTATACACAATTGAGTGTGTATAGAATTATTCCAAATTTGTGCCAATTTCATAGTAGTTATGGTTTAAATGCTCTTCATCCCACCTCACCCATTTCCCCTACACTGCAAAAGCATGCTTATCCCTATAAGGAATGTTTATTTTTCCCATTCTACCTCTCCTTTCCTCTTTATCCCAGTGAATTCATATTGTTATCTTCCAATCATATTTAACTCACACCAACAGCATCTGTGTATGTGTATTCCTTTTAACTGTCCTAATATTTATTTATTAAGATCTTAAGAGTTATGAGTGTGATATTCCTCTGCTTGGATGGAAACATTTTAATATTATTGAATTTTTAAAATTTATCTTTCCTGTTTACCTTTTATGCTTGTCTCTGACTACCTCTGGTCATTTCATCAATTATTATTGAAATTCATCTGTTTCATTGAATGTCTGTTTTTTTCCCATCAAGTTTTAGATTCATTTTTCCAGAAATTTCAATTCTGAAATGTCATATTCCAAGCTTTCTGGAATGAATTTCATGAATTTTTAATTCTTTAATGAAGAAGGGACTAAATCTTGAGTTATCCTGCCTGCAGCTTCATGAAATACGAATTGTTTTTTTTAGCATCTTGCAATATTTTCTCCTTGACCTGGGAGTTATGGAGTTGGGATATAATATTCCTGTGATATTTCATTTTGTGATCTCTTTCAGTAGAAAATAGGTAGGTTCTTACAATTTTTATTTCATCATCTGATTCTAAAACATCAGGACAGTTTTCTTTGATGATTTTTAAAACATGATATTTAAGGTCTTTTTTTTTTAATAAAGCTTTCAGGTAGTCCAATAACTACTAAATTACCTCCTTACAATTTATTTTCCAGCTCACTTGTTTTTCAAATATTTCACATTTTTTTCATTCTTTTGACTGATTGTTTCTTGATTTCTCATATAGTCATTAGCTTCTAATTACTGAGATCTATATTTAAGGCATTAATTACTGTCTTCAGTGAACTTTTATGCCTCTTTTTTCCATTTGGAAAATTCAATTTTTTAGGAGTTCATCAGTGAATTTTTGCACTTTTAATTTTTTATTTGACCAATTCTACTTTTTATGAAGTTCTTTCAATCAACTAATTTTTATGCCCTTCTCCATGTTTTGACTCACTTTTAATCTCCCCCATCTTGGCTTTTTAAAGAATTCTTCAGTTGATTTTTGTGCTTCTTTTGCCATTTGACCTATTCTGATTTTTACATATTTTTCTAATATTTTGTGTGCTTCCTTTACAAAGGTATCAGTCTGACCAACAGAAGATAGACAAAGAAACAAATAAGACCAGAGCAAAGTAATAAAACAAGTCTTTATTGGAGGAAAGTAAGGGTAAAGAGGGGTCCAAGGGCAGTAGAGATGGTTGTGAGATCCTGGGGTGGGGGATGGGAGGGAGAAGCCAGGGGGAGCAAGGAACATATTGACACTAGTAAAGAAGGCTGCCAAGGCTTTATCTGGGTGGAAAAGGGTGCAATCTCTTATAGGTTACAAATAATTAGGGGTTGTCAAGAATGAAGTAACCTGGATTTCCTCTATTGGTTTTCTCTGGGCAATGGGAGCTACTTAAGTTCAATTAACTGGATGGTCTTGAGAGAGGTAGGGACTCTTTTCACAGAGAGACTGGTTTCCAGGAATGTTATTCAGTCATGCCAGAGGAACAGGCTGAGGGAACACAGTCTTGGTGTCCTACCAAGCAGGTGTTGCTGGAGCTGGATAGTGTTGGAGGTGGAGAGTCTATTAGTTTTGGCAGAGATAGGGGGAATACTTTTCTTGCCTCACTATCACTTTCCTCCATTGTTTTTACTTCTTTCATTTGATTTTTAAAATAATTAAGAACTATTTCAACAATTCATCTTGGCCATGAGTCCAATCTGTACTTTTAAAACAATCTTTGTTTTGTTTTATTTTAAATTTTATTTAACTAGTCAATTTAGAAAATTTTTCCTTGGTTACAAGAATCATGTTCTTTCCATTCCCTCCCACCAACCCATGACTAAACCAATACACAATTCTACTGGGCTTTACACGTGTCCTTGATCAAAACATATTTCAATATTTTTTATGTGTGCACTAGAGTGATCATTTAGAGTCTATGTCCCCAATCATATCCCCATCGACCAATGTGATCAAGTAGTTGTTTTTCTTCTGTGTTTCTGTTCCCACAATTTTTCCTCTGAATGTGAATAGTATTCTTTCTCATAAATCCCTTGAAATTGTTCCGGATCATTGCACTGCTACTAATAGAGAAATGCATTACATCCAATTGTACCACAGTGTATAAGTCTCTGTGTACAATGTTCTCCTGGTTCTGCTCCTTTCACTCTGCATCAATTCATGGATGTCATTTCAGTTTACATGGAATTCCTCTAGTTCATTATTCCTTTGGGCACAATAGTATTCCATCACCAACATATACCACAATTTGTTCAGCCATTCCCCAATTGGAGGGCATCCCTTTTTACTACCACAAAGAGCATGGCTATGAATATTTGTATACAGGGCTTTTTTCTTATTATCTCTTTGGAGTAAAATCTGAGCAGTGCTCTGGCTAAATCAAAGGGCAGGCAGTCTTTTAGTACCCTTTGGACATAGTTACAAATTGCCTTCCAGAATGGTTGAATCATTTCACAACTCCAGCAGCAATGCATTAATGTACCAATTTTACCACATCTACTCTAATATTTATTACTTTCCTTTGTTTCCATGTTAGCCAGTCTGCTACATATGAGGCGATACCCCAGAGTTGTTTTGATTTGCATTTCTCTGATTATGAGATTTAGAACACATTTTCATGTGCTTATTAATAGTTTTGGTTTCTTTATCTGAAAATTGTCTATTCATATCCCTTGCCCATTTATAAATTGGGCACTGGCTTGATTTTTTTGTACAATAGATTTAGCTCCTTATGAATATAAGTAATTAGACTTTTGTCAGATGTTTTTGATAAAAATATTTTTTTCTTATAACTTTGGGTGCATTGCTTTTTTTCTACAAAAACTTTTTTAATTTAATATAATCAAAATTATTTATTTTACATTTTGTAATTTTTTCTAACTCTTGCTTGGTTCTAAGATATTTCCTTTCCCAAAGCTCTGACAAGTATACTATTCTGTGTTCACCTAATTTGCTTATAATTTCCTTCTTTATATTCAAGTCATTCACCCATTCTGAGTTTAGGTATGAGATATTGATCTAAACCTAATCTCTCCCATATTATTTTCCAATTTTCCCAGCAGTTTTTTATAAATAGTGTATTTTTGTCACAAATGCTGGGATGTTTGGGTTTATTATAGACAGTCTTGCTGATGTCATTTACCCCAAGTCTATTCCACTGAACCTCCCTACTGTCTCTTAGCCAGTACCATATTGTTTTGATGATCACTGCTTTATAGTACATTTTGAGATCTGGTACTGCTAGGTCATCTTCCTTCACTTTTTTTTTTCATTATTTCACTTGATATTCTTGATCATTTATTCTTCAAAAAACATTGTTATGTTTTTTTTCTAATTCAGTAAAAAAGTTGGTAGTTTGGTAATTTGATGGGTATGGCACTAAATAAGTAAATTAATTTGGGTAGGATTGTCATTTTTTATTATGTTAGCTCATCCTATCCATGAGTAATTATTTTTTATCCAATTATTTAGATCTTGTTTAATAGTGTGGACAATGTTTTATATTTGTGTTCATATAGTTCCTGTGTTTGTCTTGGCAGGTAGATTCCTAAGTTTTTATACTGTCTAGGGTTTTTTAAATGGAATTTATCTTTCTAATTATTGCTGCTGAGATGTGTTGGAAATATATAGAAATGATGATGAGTTATGTGGGTTTATATTGTATTCTGCAACTTTGCAAAATTTGTTGATTATTTCTACTAGCTTTTTAGTTGATTCTCTAGGATTCTTTTAGTAGGCCATCATATCATCTCTAAAGAGTGATAGCTTGGTCTCCTCATTGCCTATTTTAATACCTTCAATTCATTTTTCTTCTCTAATTGCTACTGCTATTGCTTCTAGTACAATGTTAAATGATAGAGTTGGTAATGGGCATCTTTGTTTCACTGCTGATCTTATTGGGAAGGCTTCTAGTTTATCCCCATTTCAGATGATGTTTTCCATCTTTTCCCCTTCCCCCTTTTTCTTTTTTTATATATCATCTTAAACCACTTATTACCTCAATCTCTACCTATTATTGATTTTTCTAATTACTCTAATAGTGAATATAATTTTGAGAGTTACAAATAGCATTTTTCACATATTTATATAAGCAATTTGATCTTATTGATGCCCTTAAACAAAAAAAAATTAAATAAAAATGTTTTGTTTCCTTTCCCCTCTCTTTCTTATTGACCCTTTTATGTTTCTTTTGATTTTTGTGTTTGGATATCAAACTTTCCACTTATTTCTCATCCTTTCTTTATAAATACTTGGAAATCTTCTATTTTGTTGAATGCCCAAACTTTCCCCTCGAAGTATATGTCTTCATGGATATGTGACCCGTGGTTGAAGACCCAATTCTCTTGGCATTCTGAATATCATATTCTAAGCTTTGCAGTCCTTTAGTGTGGAAGCTTCCAGATGTTTTGTGATCCTGATTGGTGCTCCTTTATATCTAAATTGTCTCTTTTAGACTTATTGTAAAAATTTTTTTCTTTACTTTGGAAGCACTTAAATTTGTAATTACATTCTGGGGGTTTTGTCTTTTGAGGATATAGTGATCTATGAATCTTTTCAATGTCTATTTTACCCTTTTGTTCAAGAATATCAGGGCAATTTTCTTGGATAATTTTGAGTAGTATGATGTTAAAATTTCTGTTTTTTTCTGGGTTTCTAGGTAGGCCAATGATTCTGATATTATCTCTTCATGATCGGTTTTCCTGATCTATCATCTTGTCAGTGAGATTTTTTTGTTAGTCTTTTGACTTTGCTTTTTTAATTCTTGCTGTTTTGCAAGATCATTGGCTTCCAATTGCCCAATTCTGGTCTTAAAGGACTGGTTTCTGCTATAATCTTTAAATTTGTTTTCAGTTTGATCTATCCTGCTTTTCATAACTTCCAGTTGTTTAATTGCATTCTCTAACTTATTTATACTTTACTTTGATTTCTGGGCTTCTTTCTCCAATTGAGAGTTCCTGTCTTTTAGACTATTATTTTATTTTTTGAACTATTTCCAACTTTTCTTGCCAAAACTCCTCCATTTTTCTCAAAATTTCAGATTTAAATTATTCAAGAGTTTATGGCCAATGTCTGTTGGTTTTTTTTGGAAGGTTTGGATGCAATTAATTGTTTGTTATCCTCTGTTATTTTCTCTGTAGTCTGGATTTTTTCTCTGTAAAATTTATCCAGGGTTAAAGCCTTCTTCTTGATCTTCTTGGTGGTTGGAAGATTTATTTTCTGGGCATTGTTTGCCATCACTAAGCTGATTTTTCCTTCCCTTTCCAGTCAGGAGTCTGAGTGAGGAAGGCAGGTTCTCTGTCTATGGAGCTAAGCAAAGTAGTTTTTGCTTGAGGTTACCTCTTGCATCTCCATGGCTTCTATTATGTGCCTCCCCTCTCTGTACTATCTCTGAGCCCAAGGCCTGCACTCTTTGTCCTGCAGAGGTTTCAGGTCTAGCTGTTCTCAGGGTAGGTCCTTGGTGGTCTTAGTCAGCTGCCAAATGTCTAGAGGTGCCCCTCACTCGCCCGCTGATTCTAGCACACTGGCTCTGACCCTAGTTCCTAGTTGGGGTGGGGGAAGTTTAATCAGGTCGCATTTTGGTGCCAGTTATTTCACCCCCTTATAATGTAGAAATGCCCAAATCCCATGTATCTTCAATGCTATGCCCTACTGTGGAGACCCCTCATTCATCTAAACTGCAGCCACGTTAACCTGGCAGTCTTAAAACAATCTTTGCTGTCTGTTGGGTTTATATTTTAATCTTATTTATAGCAATAATAATTTTTAGGGCTTTTATGTTGTTATTTTCTCATTTTCCAGCCTTTTTCTTGTTTATTAATTTTTTAAATGTTGACATTAGACACTGTAGTGAAGGGAATACTGTTCAAAATTTCAATTGTGATGTACAACTGCATTCTGATCTGTTTCTGGGCTTTAAGCTATCATTTCTTCCAAGGCAACATGATCTAAGAGGAACTATAGTTACTACTCTACTAGCTTATACTCTGATCTGTGGGTGACCACAAGAACCCTTCTCTCCCTTGGAACTCTGACCAAGTTTCCAGATCCCCTTCTTCCATAAAACCCATATGTGATACTATTCCTCCTCATCCTGTGACTGTGACCCATGATTGCAACCTGAATCTGCATATGTGCAATGGAAAAGAATCCCTCACCCAGGGATAGAAAAAAAGCCCAGTTATCTAACCCATCTATTATCTGTGGGCTGAGATTTGTAGAAACCAATGCTGCTGATTTTTCCTAAGGTCAAATCTTCTTTGGCATGCTGATTTATACTCTACTGCATCCCAGTGAAATTGGTTTTTCTGATGGTTTCCTAAGTTTTCTTGTGTTGGAATATTGTTTCATCCCATTCTTTTGAGAGTTCTGTTGCTCCAGAATGAATTTTGAGGCATTATTTTTAAGTTGTTTATAGGAAAATTAAATACAGAATGGTCTCCTGTCTTTTCTCTATTACTTTGTCTCACCCCCTCCCACAGCTATCTTGATAAATATTATCTCTTAAAATTTCCCCAAGAAGTGGTCATCTTTTTTTCCTGAAGACTTCCAATAATTAGAAACTCAATGCTTCTAATGTCATCTCATTTTACCTTTAGATATTTTAATCCTTAGGATGTTTTTCATTGCATCAAAGCAGCATCTCCATTCCCAGCTCTTTAGATAGTTTTTCCTTTTGGGGACAAGCAAAACAAGCCAAATTTTTCTTACATGTTACATGTAAGATGAATTTGTCTTCTTCTGCTTTAAATACTAGTTCTGCTTTTTTTAATTTTATGACTTCAGGCAAGTAATCTCTGGGCCTATGATTGTTCATCTGAATCTTCACCATTCTGATATGGGAGAGTAGATGAAAGGCAAGAATATACACTATAGCTCTAATTTGGAAGCCCTGATTTGGCAGATTATATCAAATAGTATTTCTGTGCATTGATAGTTCAGTGTATTTCTGATTCTATGAATAATATTCCTGGCTTTAAGGCTCTGATTATCATATTATTTCCTATTTTGCTCTTAGAACCATGTATTTAGGAACTCTTAAAAAATCTTTCCAAATATGGCCAGACCTATTTTTTTTAAGCCAGGAAAATGAGCAAACAACAAAAGAAAGAGCTAACCCTTAGAAAAAAATTTGGAGACAAAGAGCAAGGAACAGAAACAATAGGAGACAGTGAGAACAAAGCAACTTGCAAAACCTCAAAGAAAAATGGAAATTGGTCTCAGGTACTGGAAAAACTCAAAAAAGAATTAAAAATCAAATAAGAGAGGTGGAAGAAAATGGGGGAAATAAAAGAAAGTAACACAAAAGAAAATTAAGTTTAAAAGTAAAGTTGGTCAACTGGAAAAAGAGGTGACAAATCCAATGAAGAGTTCTGTAAAAAGTAGAATTGCCTAAATGGAAAAGGAAGATCAAAATGTCATGGAAAAATTCTTTAAAAACTAGAATTGGGCAAATAGAAGATAATAACTTCACAAGATATAAAGAAACACTAAAATAAAATAAAAAATTAAAAATAGAAGAAAATTATGAAATATATCATTGAAAAAACAACTGAGCTCAAAAATAGATTCAGGAGAGACAATCTAAGAATTTTTGGACTATTTGAAAGTCATGTTCAAAAATAAAAACAACAGATCTTAGATATCATGTTATAAGAAATTATTCATCAAAATTGCCCTGATATTCTTGAACAAGATGGTCAAAAAGAAATTGAAAGAATCCACAGATATCCTTCTGCAATAAATCTCTAAATTAAAATTCCCAAGAATATTAGAGCCAAGTTCAAGTGCTCCCGGGTCAAGAAAAAATATTACAAGCAGCTATAAAGAGACAATTTAGATATCATGGAGCCCTAGTGATGATCACACTGGATTTGGCAGCCTCCACATTGAAGTACCAGAAGACTTGGGATATATTCCAGAAGGCAAGGTAACTGGAGTTGTCAAGCAAGAATCAACTACAACTGACTATATTCTTTCAGGGAAAAGTATGATCATTTAATAAAATACAAGATTTTTAAGAATTCGTGAAGAAAATAATAGACTTAAACAGAAAATAAGATATCCAAATATAAAATTCAAGAGAAGCATTAAAAGGTAAATAAGAGAAAAAGAAAACTATAGTATCTCAGAAAGGTGGAATTATTTATATTCCTACATGGAAAGATGATATTTACAACTCTTAAAATTTTTGTGTTTATCATAGTAGCTAGAAGTAGTATACATAGTATAAAAAGGAGGGGGGGGGGTTGGGTGTGTGAAGGGATAGATTTGGGCCAACATCAGATTCATAACAATGTTTTGGAAAGATCAACAGAAACCCGGGCTTTAAACTAATAAGGTTTATTAAGAATGTAGTAGGAAAGGGAATTAGGAGTGGGGGTTATAAGTGATTCCCTATCTCTAAAGTTTCTATCTTGTGGTCCTCCCAACTGACTTTGCATTAAAATCTCTTCTATCTCCAACCAAACCTAAACTGCTCTAACTCCACTCTCTGCCTGATAATTCCCCTTCTAACTACCTCTTTCTAAGATGAAACCCACACAGCTATTAAGTCTTTAGAATATACATTCATAGCATTGAAATCAAGAGTTAAGAGTGATTGTATCCACCTCAGGGAAGCAAAGTCTCTCTCTGAGGCAACCTTTAGCAGTTCAATCAGCTCTCTTTCTCAATATAGGTCTTTTTAGTGTATCAGCAGTGTTGAAGGTTTTTGACAGTTTCCATATCTGATTGAAATGGCCCACAGTAATAAATCAGAGATACTCAGGAACTCAGAGCTGGATCTGGGAGTAACTTTTCCTCCAGAGACAGAACCCAACCTCCTCTCATGTGTTGTTAGATCTCCCCACCCCCAACCTTGAAGATACCAATAAGGTCACTTCCTGTCTCTGTACTTCCATAACATTCCCTGTCTTTCTTGCCTCTCTTTTCCAAAATCTTCCTTCAAATATTGTTCCCTTCCATGACTTTTATCTTCTTGAGTTCAGTGTCATGAAATTTAATATTTTCCTTGTTTCTGTATTAGGGAATTATTTTAAGTGGGAAATGCTAATTCAAGATCAGATCTGCCAATCTCCTCTCTTCTCCCTCCTTCCCTTCACCATCCCTATCCTACCTCCCTCTTCCCTTCCTCCCCCACCCCTTAGTTGATTCTTCTGTTGGTAGTACTAAAGTCAGCTCAAAGTGAATATCTTGGTATTTGAAAGTACTCTTTTTTATAAGTTTAAGTAAGGGCGTTCATTTGGGAGAAGGGGAAAGGTAAGAAGTTGAAGGGAGAGAGTATTTGGGGTTTCCCTAATACTAAAATAATTCCTAAATTGGAAGATGGTGGAATAGAATTAGATGTGGTAAAATGGTTAACAGTTTGAAGATTCAGACACTGTTGTATAGTAGAGAGAAACCAGAGAGCAGGACTTTTGTTCTTGCTCCTTTCTGATCCAAGGGTAAGAGGCCAAGTTTTTCAATTTGCCTCTTCCTTTTTCAATGGTACTTCCTGATCCCCATTCTATTTAAAATGTCCATCTTGATTGATAGGTTCTGCAGTCCTAGCTTCTCCAGCTCTGCTGCAGATTTTTCCCATTTTCTCTCATCTACAACATTATATTTTCTATTCTTATTAAATTATTCCCCCCAAATAAGAAACAAGCTCTACTCCATGGTATTCTAATCACTAATTTCCTATGCCTAATCTCAGATTTTCCACAAGGAAGATATAGGGTAAGGGTTGGGTTTGCATAATGGTTACAACATTTCACTAGAGCAAATCCTATTAGTATTACAACTTGCAACTTCTTAGAACACTAAAACACTAATACAGATATTATAATGCCAATGCTAACTATTCTTGTAATACTAACCCAACACACAAACCTTTCTATGAACACTAATATACTAAAATTATATTTAAACTATAAAATATTCCATTAAACACAATTTTGTCCATAGCTTTCACAAGAAACTTCATCAAAGGAAAAAATTTTCTGCAACTGCAGTTTAAAATCTACTATGAACCATTCTAACAATCTTTTTTTAGTGTCTATACTATATCATAGTCCTATAGCTAAATTGCCTCAATAGCTCTATAACGCACTTCTTTATCCTATTTTTACATGGGCTTTGTACACTATGATACATACTTACAAGAAATATAGACAGAATTACAAGAAACCCATGTTACAAAAATGTATAGATATATACAGGTCTATGTACAATATATTTGAAAAATACTTTTAATTCTACTTATGCCCTAATGTTCGATAACCAGAGAACTATAGAGTATAGATTCTCTTATTCAATTAACACCTTATGTATCTATCCTAACTATTTACATACCTATCATTATATCTTCCATTGACAAAAGAGTCCCAGTTATCTACATGGGGTCATCAAAACATATATACATCTTTTTATTGATTGTGTAGTCTATTTTATGTAGTGTTGGATGTGATGCTTACAAATCTTCAGACATCCACTTCTCATTTTGACTCTGGGTAAACTTCCATGAGGCATAGGCACCCTTGTTCTGATCCCCCTTCTGGTTACCAACTACTTGGCTAAACTTAGGTCTGGTTCCAGACTATATCCACTCTTGCATAGTATTTAAGTCAGGTGCATGAACCTCTTGACAGCAAGCACTGTGAAAACCATTTGCATTAACCTGTCCTTGATATCTATTTCCATTATTAAAATTATTGTTATTCCGCCTCAGACCTTCTTTCCCTAGGAATATATTGATTTTTAGGCTATACTGATCTCAATGCCACTACTGCTTTAATTTATTGATTTAACTTTTTTGTACATTTCTATTTGCACATTGTAATTGTTTTTTTCAAATCTTCAATAATAGAATCTTTATCTTCTGTACTCTTATCCTTATCAACTGAAAATAAATCTCACTTTTCTCTTAAACTCTTCTAGACTCATTGTCTCCCAATCAAGACAGTTGTTTCTAAAAAAATTCTTTACCACAGTACGTACATTCTTTACAAATAACCTTCTTATGTGTACAATTATCTCCTCATCCAATACATCCAATCCTAATTGTATTTCTGCAGCATCCATCACTTTATCAAGGAATGCTGCAGGTGACTCCCCAATTTCCTGCTTAATATGCTCAAATTTCAACCAGGAATCAGCTCTTTTTGCATTTATCTTCATTACTTCTATAATAGACTGCCTCCCTTGTTTTAAAGCTCTATAATTATGAATGGAATTCAAATCAAGCTCCTCAAAATCAACTGGCAATAATTTTAGAGAAGGATTAGTGTGGGTTTGTTCAGTAAACTGTACTCTCTATTCTAGTTAATAGTTCTTCCATTAAAAGTGAGAAATCAGCAAAATCAGGGTAAAATTTTTTGGTGGCACATTTAAATTCATGGATTACTTTATGGGGTTCATCAAAGAATTTAGGTGCTCTCCTTTTGATTGACTATAAATCTGCAAATGAGAATTGTTCATGGGATTTTAAATGAATAATTCCATTTTCTGGAGAAATAACTTAAATCAGTTCCCCTTTCAAGCCTACTGGTATTCTTTGGTGTTACAGCACTTCTCTTTGCTAGTTGACCAATAACATTCACATCAGCATAATTAAAACCAGCAACAGTACCTTTTCCATTAACAGTGTCATTAATAAGAATTGTATAATAACATTTTTCCATCTTATCAATCTTTTCTTGTAACAATATCATCATCTGCTTCACCTCAGAATCTCTAAATATCATAGTAAAAAAACCTTGATCTCATATAGAATAACAATGAAAATCCATTTCAACTTGTATACACAAGCAAAAGCCAATAAAATTATAGATGTGTAGGAACACACCCTCTGTAGTGATAATCTCATCACAGGTAGTAATTGATAACAAAATTCTGGGATCACAGTCAAGAACATATTTGGTATCACCATTACATTTACATATAAAGCTTTCATAATCCCCTTCAAATTTATAACCATCCAGCAAGAATAATGTGGGAATAGTATTTTCTGTAACCCTGGCTCTGAAAAATTTCCTGCCACTGTGAAAAACCAAGCCTCTGCTGAAATGCTGAAAGGGACAGCTCCTCTCAGCTGCTAACTTTGAGTGACAAGCCTTCTCCAGCAGACCCTTAGAATTCTACTGAGCTGCACACTTGAATGACAACTCCAAGAAAATTCTGTAACCTGTCAGTTCAAGTTACCCACTCAACTGCTTGTGAAAAATATTGACAACCAGGCTTCAAAGATACCTTCAGGCCTTACCCAAACCCAGCCAAACATTCTGGCTCTGCCAAAATTGTAAAAGGAGAGGAGTTTAGGGATATGAAGGGATAGGTTTGGGCCAATATCAGATTGATTACAGTGTTTTGGGAAGGCCAAAGGGAACCCAGTCCAGAGCTTGGACTGAGACTAGCACATAGATAACAAACCACAGTAATTAGGAATATATTTTATTAAATAAGGGAAAGCTTGAGAGGGTAAAGGTAAATTCTATCACTGTGGTTAGTAACTAAAATTACCCAATATCTAATACGTTGTATGAAGGATCTTCTTAGAGTTAAGTTCCTACGCTATCTCCCTGATATGCTAAGCTATAAACTCAGTCCCTGTACACCTATTTTGCTCTAACCATCTTGGTGTTAAGGGAGATACTGGCAATTACAGGATCAGGTAGGGATCCAGGGGAAGAACCTGAATACAGATGGATTTGGACCTCAGCTTATAACTAGCTTCAGATGGCACAGGACAGAAACAGCTTCCTCAGATCTTCTTTAGGACACACAGCACACAGTCAGTAACACAACAGTAATACATGATTAGGTCAAACTCCCAGGACATGGCAGCCACACCCTCAAGGATCCAATCCAGAGAGATACAGACAGTCTAACAATCCCTGAGGTTTCTCTCAGCTTAAATCCCCCTTTCCAAGATTCCAGAATTCTCTCTTCTGCTAGTCTCATGCCACTTTGTTCTGTAAACCTTAACTCATCTTTTACTTATAAAAATAGATAGAGGATATGGTAGTGTATAATTGAAAATCTGTTACCCTAAAAAAGAACTACATTTCCCATGAGCCCAGTGATTTCCTGTTGCCATGTACTTCCTGTAGACAGGGGATATTAGGTGGGGACATGGAGGGTCCTGCCCTCTTTGACATCTTGGCTCGATGGTAGTGAGTGGGATTTTGAACTGGTTGATCAACTATGGGCATGTGATCTTTTTATTTGTTACCTTTTTATTCCTTTATTTCTAATGATCATTAATAAATCTCCTAGAATATAATATTTTATCATTGATATCTAATTTTAATTTTTACATTTATGGCAACCAGAAGTTGGAAAAAAAATTCTCAATCTCTTTAAGATAGCCTAGATGAATTTTTTAAGCCACATTTCTTCTGCAAAGACTTTTCACCCACCCACCCACCCTGGAAAATTTTAAGAGAACTCCAAATTGGAATTGCTGCCTTTTTCTTTCCCTACTTTTGCTGATACTGCTTCCTCCTGATCTCCAGCCCCTGACCCCAATCACTCATCTGGCCAAGCCCTGGCCCCAGGTCCAAGATTGCTGGTAGCTGCCACTGTCTTCAGAACTCCCAAACTTGGAGCTGCTCTCCAGGCAACTGGGAAAAATCAAGGTGTATTTTCCAACAATTAGCCTCCTAATTCCCTCTCAATGTAGCTGGGGAAACAAATGGCTCTCCAGCATTTTACTTAGGGGGAAATTGGAAGGGAAGAAGGAAGTTACTCTTCCAAACAGGAAGTAAATTGCAAGAATGGCACATTCTATGAAAGAACAGTACCTTGCCTATTTCAAACAACTTCCAGTTTTAGGATGTGTTTTGTTTCTACCATTCATGAGTGCAGTGGTTCTTTCAATTATCTTAACTGAGATTCAGAGGAGAAATTCATCTCCCTACAAACATTTGCCATTTGGACCTGTCAGTCTATAAGATTCATCCAGTTTGATATCCCTCAACACCATGTTCTTCCTCTCTATTAGAAATCCCACAGTTATGACAAAAGGAATTTGAAAGGATAGAGAAAGGAACTTTAAAGATACTGGAGGTGAAATTTTTAAGTCTTTTTAGACTACATTATTTTATGAAAGTGGTATTTTACTGTATTTTGGTGTTTGCTTGAAGATTTAATTTTGTTGTTTTAAGTTCATATATTGATCTAATCAACACTATTCTGTTACACTGAATCATTTTAATCTACTGTGTTTTAACTATTATTATATTCTGTTACCTTTCCCCTATAACAAATATTATTGAATAAGCCCATAAAAAAAAAAAACAACAACTTGGTGGTGGGTGAGTGGGATTTTGAACTGGCTGATCAGCCATGGGTATATGGTCTTTTTATTTGTTACCTTTTCATTACTCTATTTCTAATGATCTTTAATAAGGAAGGGTGGTGGTAGGAATAGGAGTAATATAAGGGACAGGGAATGGGGGTAGTGAATAAAAGCAAAACATTGGTGTAATGGGACTGAGTGAAAGGATAAAGGGTAGGATTAAAAGAAGAAAACGAGCTGGATGGAGATACACAGATGATATTCAATATTGTGAATATAAATGGGATGAACTCACCCATAAACAGAAGCAGATAACAGAGTGTATTAAAAAACAAAATATCATGACATGTTGTTTATCAGAAATATATTTGAGCCAGGCAGACACAGAAAGAGTAAAGGTAAGGGGTTGGAGTAAAATTAACTTCAGTTTAATTAATTCAATTTACATTAAATGTTCTAGTATATACTGTAAGGAATTATGTTAAGCACAAGAGATGCAAAAATCAAATATAGATATTTATCCATAAGGAATTTACATTATGTTAGAAGGGAACAACATTTAAGTATATTAATGAATAAAAGCTAACATGAGGAAGACAAGGGACTAAGAACTGTGAGAAATTAGAAAAGATTTACTATTGAATCTGCTACTGATATTAAAGATTCTTGTGGAAACATGAATTAGAAAGGAGAAAGAAGCTATGGTTGTAGGAATCTATGCAAATATGGAAATGGGAGAAACAATAGCAAATTAAGCAATAGCAAATAAACCAATTTAATTTAATTCAATTAATATATTTTAAGCACAAGTGTGTTCCAGACACTGCTAAATACTGTGAAGAATAAAAGGAAAAATAAATATAACTCCTGACCTCAAGGAGCTTACAACCTAATGAGAAAGTACACAAAAAGGATTAGAAAAATGAGTATAAGATTACCTATATTTATCCAACTGTAGAACAGCCAACATTGTCTTCTGTAGAGTCAAAACTGAGGAAAGCTGCTACTGGAGTGTTGTTCTAGTTTGCCTAGACTATAATAATCTAATAAAATATTTTAAAGATAGGATTACATCTATCTTTAATAATTAGAGCTGTGAGAATTAAAGAGTAAGAACATATTTTTCAAAGTGTCATATAATCTGCAGCCCATAGATTTAGAATATAATGAGACCTTAAAGGGTATTCATTTTTTACAGATAAGAAAACTCAGAGTCAAAGAAGTCAGTTGTATATATGAGTAATACAGTTTATAAATAATTGAGATGGTATTTGTAGCCAGATTTTCCTACCAGCTCTGTATACATCATTTCACACTGACTCCTTTTACCTATCTGTAGTCAGGAGTGTAGCAAAAAATATGTGATGATGAGACACTGGAATAAAAGTCCAAGCTTGTCTAGTCAATGGTTCCTCAGTAATCAAAGACTCCTTAAGCAGATTAGAACAGGTCTTTAAAACAGTTTAGTGTTTAGATAATATCCAAAGACACACCCAAACTAAGATTATGGTTGGTTCTTAATTATACTTTCTGACTACCTCATCATAAATCTTCACCCATCAAGATACCAGGGAATCCCAATTTAAGTCAACATCCTCTTATAAAAACCAAATTCATAGTGCCCTCTAAGACCAGTCACTTTCCAGAATTCATGTTATTAGGAAGTGGAACAAAGTGTTAGTTATTTAGTTATATTGTTTGTTTGTTTTCCCCCAAAACATTCTGCAGAAAGTCCTTTATGTGCCACTCCCTATACCAGTCAAATCCAATAGTAGAAAAACATCTTGTGAGCAGGTAGAATCTTTTCCCTCTCAAATGGTATCTTGCTTTGCTCACTTATTATAGGTTGGAATTAGATCTCCTCTATAAACTCTGAGTCACAAAATCTTAAAGTCTGGTTACATTGATGAAGATTAATTTTAAAGGTTACTATTATGATTAATAAATTCTTAACTATAAATCTATAATCAGTAATCAATAATATATTTTACAGAGGTTTCTGTGTGACATTTATAGTAAATATTGAATATTGAATGTTTGAATGTATCAGAAATATTTGAAATTATATAAAATTTATCATTATATTTTTATATAGTACATAGATGTAGTTCAACATTAAAAAAAAGATTGGGCATAGGTCTGTAGGGAGAATTGCATAAGATAACCTATGTGATGAGGAAGACATGAAAAAGATAAATAAGAGACAGAATTGTAGGAGAAATTTTAATAGGGTTATCTGGTGTGAAACAATGAGCAACACAAAATAAGAGTAGTAAATTGAAGCAAAACATATTCTTAATAATTTTCCATTTCAGAAACATCTTTGGAGGAAGTAAAAAAAAAATCATTCAGGATTTTATTCTATATGAGATTTCAAATGCTTTTACTGAAATAGTCAATTTTAAATCCATTTTAGCTTGTTCCCTGAATACTTGTGATGAGGCTACAGTAATACACAGCTTTTTAGTAAGATGAGCAGTGAAAACACAAGTAGCATTTAACAAAAAATGTCCTTGGGCTACTTTTTAGAAGCTTAAATCTGTTTTTTGTGTTATTTTTTCTCCAGAGAAGCAATTTTTTTCTTATGTATTAAATTTTAAAACATGCATCTGATGAAGTGCATCTTTTCTCCACATCAAGGAAATGAACTCATTTTTAACAACAAAACTTGTCTCAGTTCTTGGTACCTGTACATAAACACTGATACATTTGTAGTCAAATGGATATTCTATGTAAATTCAAAACATCCACAGTTCATTTCAACATTCTTTTTTATTTTTAATTTTTTTGATTAAGAACCTTTTTCCATGTTTACATTACTCATGTTCTTTCCTTCCCCTCCTCCCACCTTACTTCTGTAGCCAACACATAATTCCACTGGGTTTTACATGTGTCATTCAACAAGACCTATTTCAATATTATTGATATTTGCACCTTGGTGATCATTTAGAATTTACATCCCTAATTACATCCCCATTAACTCATGTGTCCAAACGGTTGCTTTTCTTCTGCGTTTCTGCTCCCACAGTTCTTTCCCTGGATGAGAATAGTATTCTTTCTCATAAATCCCTCAGAAATGTTTTATATCATGGCATTGCTGCTAGTAGAGGAGTCCATTATAATTGATTGTGCCACAGCATATCCATCTCTGTGTATAAGGTTCTCTTGGTTATGCTCCTTTCACTCTGTATCAATTGCTGGAGGTTGCTCCAGTTCACATGGAATTCCTCTGGTTTATTATTCCTTTGGGCACAATAGCATTCCATCATCAATAGGTACTACAATTTGTTTAGTCATGCATCGAAGGGCATCCCCTCAGTTTCCAATTTTTTTTGCCACCAAAATGAGCACAAATATAAATGTTTTTGTACAAATCTTTTTTCATTATTATATCTTTGCAATATAAACCCAACACTGGTATGGTTGGATCAAAGGGAAGGCAGTCTTTTAAAGTCTTTTAGGCATAGATCCAAATTATCATCCAGAATGGTTGGATCAATTCACAACTCCACCAGCAATGCATTAATGTCCAAATTTTGCAACAACCCCTCCAACACTGATTACTTTCCTTTGTTGTCATGTTAGCAAATCTGCTAGGTGTGAGGTGGTACCTCAGAGTTGTTTTTATTTGCATTTATCTAATTATAAGAGATTTAGAACACTTTTTCATGTGCTTATTGATAGTTTTGATTTCTTTCTCTGAAAACTACCTATTCATGTCCCTTGTCCATTTATGAATTGGAGAATAGCTTCATTTTTGTACAATTGATTTAGCTCCTCATATATTGGAGTAATTAGACCTTTGTCAGAGCTTTCTGTTATAAAGCTTTTTCCCCAATTTGTTGCTTCCCTTCTAATTTTAGTTGTATTGGTTTTGTTTGTACAAAAACTTAATGCAAAATAATAAAAGTTATTTATTTTACATTTTGTAAATTTTTCTAGCTCTTGCTTGGTCTTGAAATCTTTCCTTTCCCAAAGATCTGAATAGGTATACTATTCTGTGTTCACTTTATTTATAGTTTCCTTCTTTATATTAAAGTCATTCACCCATTCCCAATTCACATTGGTGTGATTTGAGATGTTGATCTAAACATAATCTCTCCAAAAATATTTCACATTTTTCCCAGTAGTTTTTGCCAAATAGTGGATTTTTTTTTGCAAATGCTTGGCTCCTTTCATTTATTATATACTGTCTTTCTGAGGTCATTTACTACAAGTGTATTCCACTGACCCCTTCTGTCTCTTAACCAGTACTATATTGTTTTCATGACCACTGCTTTATAGTATATTTTAAGATGTGGTACTGCTAGGCCCCCATCCTTCATATTTTTTTCATTATTTCCTATAACTATACCTTATTTTTAGGAAAGGCCCTTATATTCCTACACTTTCTAGTGTTTTTCAATAGGAATGAGTGTTATCTTTTGTCAAAGGCTTTTTCTGCACCTTTTGAGATAATCATTTGATATTTGTTGGTTTGCTTGTTGATATGGTAAATTACATGCATGGTTTTCCTAATATTGAACCATCCTTGCATTCCTGGTATAAATCCCAACTGATCATAATGAATAACCCTTGTAATCACTTGCTAGAGTGTTTTTGCTAGTAGTCTATTTAAGATTTTTGCATCTATGTTCATTTAAGGCAGTGGTTTTCAACCTCTCAATTTGTAGCAACGAGAATACATAATGTATATCAGGTATTTACCTTCTGAATCATAACTGTAGCAAAATTACAGTTTTGAAGTAGCCACCAAAATAATTTTTTGGTTTGGGGTCACTGCAACATGAGGAATTGTATTTTGGGGTCATGGCATTAGAAAGGTTGAGAACCACTGATTTAAGGAGATTGGTCTATAGTTTTCTTTCTCTGTTTTTGATCTGCCTGGTTTTGGAATCAGTACCAAATTTGTATCATAAAAGGAATTTGATTTAGAACTCCTTTCCTTTTTTTGTCAAGTAGTTTGTATAGTATTGGGATTAGTTTTTCTTTAACTGTTTGATAGAATTCACTTGTGAATCCATCAGTCAATGGGGATATTTTTTCTTAGGGAGTTCTTTGAAGGCTTGTTCAATTTCTTTTTCTGATGTAGGATTATTTAAGTATTCTATTTCTTCTGTTAATCTACGCAATTTATATTTTTGTAAATATTCATCCATATCACCTAGATTGACATATTTATTGCCATATAATGGGAAAAATAGATTTTATTGCTTGTCTTTAATTTCCTCTTCATTAGAGGTGAGGTCTTCCTTTTCATCTTTGATACTGTTAATTTGGTTTCCTTCTTTCCTTTTTTTAAAATTAGATTAACCAGGACTTTGTTATATTAATGGTAACTTGTTAATATATGCATTGAAGAATATAAATTTCCCCCTGAGTACTGCTTTGACTGCATCCTATATATATATATATATATATACATATATATATACATACATATATGTATATATATATATATATATGTGTGTGTGTGAATGTGTGTGTGTGTGTGTGTGTGTGTGTGTTTTAAACACTTACCTTGGGTCATGGAATAAATACTCTCTATTTGTTCCAAGACAGAAGAGTGAAATGGTTAGGCAATGGGGGTCAAATGACTTGCCCAGGGTCACACAGTTAGGAAGTGTCTGAGAGGTAAATTTGAACATAGGATCTTATGTCTCTATGTCCAGTTAACAATCAGTGGAATCACCCAGATCCTCCCCCCCCCATAGATTGTGATATAATGTCTGATCATTGTCATTCTCTTCAATGAAATTATTGTTTCTATGATTTGTTTTTTAACTAACCAATTATGGAGAATCATATTATTTAATTTCCAATTAATTCTTGATTTGACTCTACATTTACCCTCATTTATTATTATTATATTGCATTATGATCTGAAAAGGTCGCATTAATTATTTCTGCTCTTTTACACTTGTTTGCCATGTTTCTATGCCCTAGTCCATGGTCAATCTTTGGGAATGGACTGTGTGCTGCTGAAAAGAAGATTTTTCCATTTATTTTTGTCTCCATTTATTTTTCTCCACATATCTATTAATTCCATTTTTATAAGATTTCATTCATATCTCTTACCACTTTCTTTATTTTTTGGTCTGATTTATCTAGGTCTGATAGATGAAGGTTCACATCTCTCACTAGTACAGTTTTACTATCAATTTCCTCCTTGAGCTCCATTAGATTCTCCTTTAGAAATATGGATGCTATACCTTTTGGCGTATACATGTTGACTACTGATATTTCCTCATTGTCTATACTGCCTTTTATCAGGATATAATTACCTTCCCTATCTCTTTTAACTAGATCTATTTTTACTTTAGCTTTGTCAGATATCATAATTGTTATTCCTGCCTTGTTTTTCTCAGTTGATTCCCAATAGATTTTGTTCCAGCCTCTTACATATACCCTGCGTGTGTCTATCTGCCTCATGTGTGTTTCTTATAGAAAGCATATGGTAGGATTTTGGTTTCTAATCCAAAATACTATTTGCTTCCTTTTTATGGGTGTGTTCATTCCATTCACATTCAGAGTTATGATTACTACCTGTGAATTCCTCAACATTTCAATTTCCTCTCCTAATTCTACCCTTTCTTCTTTTGCTATTTCTTTCTATAACAGTTGTTTGCTTTTAATTATTTCCCCTAATCCCAACCCTTATTTTACTTCCTTTTCTGCCACCTCCCTTTTTATTTCCCTCTTATTATTTTTAGGGTCTATTAAATTCATTCACCCTTCTCATTCCCTCCCTTTTTGTACTCCCTGTTCCACTCCCTGCTTTGGGTTTTTCCTTCTCTCTTTCCCTGTATAGTAAGATAGAATTTGATACCCTAATAGATCTAGATGCTCTTCCTTCACAGAACTTATTCCACTGAGAGTAAGGTTTTAGTATTATCTATTAGCACTCTCTTCCTCTCCTTCTTTTACTAGTATTTTTCCCCTCCCCTACCCATGTGCCTCTTTGTGAAGTATAGATTGTCTTATTTATCTTAATTCTTCAAGTTTCTCTTGGTGTCATCTTCTATTCCCCACCTTTTCTTTTTTTGCATATTATCATAGACCACTTAGTACCCTATCCTCAATCAATGAATAATTCTAACTACTATAGTAGTAAATACAATTGTTGAGAGTTATAAATAAATATTTTCCACATAGGAATATAAACAATTTGACCTTATTGAAAACCTAAAAAAAAATATCATTTTTTTCTTTCCCCTCTTTCTTATTTACCTTTTCATGTTTCCCTTGAATTTTTTTTTTTTGGATATCAAACTTTCCATTTAGTTCTGGTATTTTCTTTATGAATATTTTGAAATCTTCTATTCTGTTGAATTCTTGTACTTTCCCGTGGAAATATGTAATTAATTTTTATGGGTAGGTGATCCTTTTTTTGTAGAGCCAATTCTTTTGCCTTTCTGAATATTTTATCCTAAGCTTTGAGGTACTTTAGTGTGGAATCTTTCAGATCCTGTGTAATCCTGATTGGTGTTCCTTGATATCTGAATTGTCTCTTTCTGTCTTCTGGTAGTACGTTCTCCTTAGCTTGGAAGCTCTTGAATTTAGCAATTACATTCCTGGAGGTTGTCTTTTGAGGATTTATTTTAGAGTTTGATATACAGATTCTTTCAATGTCTAATTTGCCCTCTTGTCAAAGAATATCAGGACAGTTTTATTGGATAATTTCTTGTAGTTATATTTCTGTTTAATTCTGGGTTTTCAGGTAGACCAATGATCCTTAAATTGTCTCTTCTAGACTTGCTTTCCTGATCAATCATTTTCTCGGTGAGATGTTTCATGTATTCTTCTATTTTGTCATTCTTTAGACTTTTCTTTATTAATTTTTGCTGTCTTATAAGATTATTAGCTTCTACTTGCCCTTTCTGGTCTTTAAAGACTGCTTTTCATTTTTTATCTTTTGATTTTCCTTTTTGGTTTGGCCTATCTTGTTTTTCATGTCTTCCAGTTGTTTAAATCTGGTCTCCAATTTGCTTATCATTTCATTTGATTTTTGGGCTTCTTTTTCCAAGTGGGAATTTATGTCTTTTATATTTCTTTTTGAACTATTTCCCACTTTTCTTCCCCAGTGTCTTGTATCTTACTCATTTGATTCATCATCTCAAATTTAAGCTCTTTGAGCTTGTGAACAATTCCCATTGGGGGGGGGGGTTGGATGAGTTTACTTGTTGGTTGTCCCCATTGTCTCCCCTGTAGCCTGGATTTTTTTCCCCACAAAAATTATCCAGTGTCAATGCTTTTCTCTTATTCTTTTTGGTAGTGGAAGATTGTATTTCTTGGGCCTTGCTGGCCATTGCTATATTGGTTTTTCCTTCCCTTCTCATCCAGAAGTCTGAGTGAGGAGGACAAGCTCACTGTGTATCTAGCTATGGAGTAGATTTTGCCCTGAGGCTATTTTTGAGTCTCTGTGTCTTCTGCTATGTGTCTCCCATTTCTGCTTTTTCTCTTTGAGCTTGTGAACAATTCCCATTGGGGAGGGGGGTTGGATGAGTTTACTTGTTGGTTGTCCCCATTGTCTCCCCTGTAGCCTGGATTTTTTTCCCCACAAAAATTATCCAGTGTCAATGCTTTTCTCTTATTCTTTTTGGTAGTGGAAGATTGTATTTCTTGGGCCTTGCTGGCCATTGCTATATTGGTTTTTCCTTCCCTTCTCATCCAGAAGTCTGAGTGAGGAGGACAAGCTCACTGTGTATCTAGCTATGGAGTAGATTTTGCCCTGAGGCTATTTTTGAGTCTCTGTGTCTTCTGCTATATGTCTCCCATTTCTGCTTTTTCTCTGTGGCAAAGGTCCACATTATTCAGCCTCCTGGGTTCCAAGTCTAGGTGTTCTCATGGGTAAATCCGTGGTTTCTTAGCCATTTCCCTATATTCTAGAGATTGCTCCATACCTGCGTTGATTCTGGTGAGTTCACTCTGACTCTGGTAGGTGGAGTAGGGGAGGGTTGATCAGCTCCTGTTTTGGTGGAAGCTATTTCACCCTCTTATAGTGTGGAAATGCCCAAATCCCACCTACCTTCAATGTTGTGCCCTTCTGTGGAGACTTTTCACTCATATAATCTTGTTTTTTTTTTTTACTTTTTGAAGTAGTCTTTATTGATCAGTGGTGAGGAGAGGAAGAACCCTGCTTCTACACTGCAGCCATCTTAAACCAGAAGTCCATTTCAACTTTCTAGTAAAGTGTATATTATCTTTTATCATTCTGTCCTTCACTCATCTCTAGCTATATTGGTAGATCTTAGGGATTTCAAGTTGGTTTTCATTATGTTATGGAAATCTTGAAGGTTTTTTTTTTTATAATTTTCTCCAAGATCTCCTTCAAATTCACCTTTCATCTACAAGTTCAAATCACCTATGGCTTATATTGTGAAAGTCCTGAGCATTCTCTATACCTTCTATAAATTACTACAAAATTGATTTTGTTGTTATTCAATAGTAATAAAAATATATTTTCTGTCATTCTGTTAAAGACTTAATAATGAAGAGCAAAATGAAGGGGTTTCTCTTTTATTAGTATAAAAATAAACCTTCACGTTATATTTCCTCCCAAAAAGGCTAATAAAATTAGCACTTTCTTATACCTTATAATGATGTCATTTTCTAAAACTCTAAGAATCTTTGAAGCCAATTATTGAGCCATATAAATATAGTTAGTATGAGGGGCTTTGAATGATTCTTGAGTGATTCAATATATTTAATAAGACCAATTTAGTTCTAATCTAAATTGACCTTAGGAAATCCAGAAATGGTCCCAGAATAATTTCTATCCTGACCTATGGACATCTGGGACATATGGATTAAGGGTGAAAAAACATTTATTAAATATCTATTCTATAGTAGGTGCTTTGCTAAGCACTTTACAAATATTATATCCTGTGGTCCTCACAATAGTCATTGGAGGTAGATGTTATTATTAACCCCATTTTATACTCAAGGAAATCAAGGCAGAGTAAAAAGAAGTGATTTGTCCAGTCTCCCAAAGTGAAGAAATATTTATTGACAGGTTTGAATTCATCTTAAATGATTCATGATCCAGTCATCTATCTACTGAGCCACATAACTACAACCCAAAGAGCTAATATGACTGCAGAATTTATTAGTAAAGGCATAGTGTTCAGATTGAAGAAGGTGGCAATTCATACTGACCTCCATGAAAGATACCAAAAGAGTAATGCAAATTCTTCAAACCACATATTAAGAAGAACTAGCAAATCCCCCAATTGACAAATGGTCAAGGGACATAAATAGGCAGTTCTTAGATGAATAAATCAAAACTATCAATATGGTTGGTGTTTAGTTAATGGAATATAAAAGGCAAGTCTGAGCTTACTGAGAGGGCTTTTTGGCTTTAGCTTTTAAAGGACTTTTGACATTAACCGTTAGAGGGATTTTTGAGTTTTTTCTTTTTGGCTTTTGATTTGGGCTCTTAGGGTTTTTTGCTTTTGTGAACTTTCTGGGGAGGTGATCGGTTTTCTTTGAGAAACCTAATTTGGGTTGGATTTTGATTAGGGCAGATTGGGTTGGAATTTTGTGAGGTGGTTGTTATTAGTGGTAGTTATAGGCAAATACAGGTAGTTATAGGGTAGCTAGTTAGGTATTAGATAATTTCTTTCTCTACCTCTTTCCTATATTTCTCTCCTTTACTATATTCATTTTACTATATTCATTTACTCTCTCTATTTTAATAAAAACTAAATTGTTAATTGTTAAAAGCTTCTAGAAGTTTCCTTTTTGCTGGCTTAAAGGGATAATATTAATTTACAACTCTATTCTATTCTCATTAAAAGTTAAGTTATTAATAGCTACTCTATTATTTTTTCAAAGCTCCAAATTTAATCTTTACATAATCATGGAAAAATATTCTAAATAAAACAAAGAGGAAGAAAAAAGGAAGGAAAAGGAAGAATTGGCAAACTGGAGTTCCTGATTACCAGATGGATAAGAAAAGGAAACTGAAGATGATGTGATAAAAGGAAAGGATGAAGCCTTTAGGGATATTTACTTTGGAAGAGGTCTAGTACCTTCAAGTATTTGTGAAAGCAGAACAAAGATTAGTTTGCTTTATCCCAGAATAAGTAATAGGTAACACAGACATAAGTAAGCTGAATTTGTAGATTATGTTCAATATAAGGAAAATAATTTATTTTGAAATTATAAAGCACTTAAGTTGTTATAAAATGCTTTGTGTACTATGTATCTAGAGCCACACAAAAACACGGTGTTATGCTATTGTTATCTATAATTTATAGAAATGGAAACTGAGACTAAGAGAAGTTTTTATTTGCCTAGAACACAGAGCTAATAAATATCATGGAGATTTGAACTCAGATCTTCCTGATTGTTCACTGTTAAATCTATTACGACACCAGTCACTCTCTAAAAATATTCTAAAGTTTGATATGGCCTCAAATATGAACAAGTATTTCAGGAAGTATAGATGGTTTTCTTATTGGTTATTCAAAAGGAAATTGAGTTTTCAGGAATATTTTAGTTTTCCTATTTAGGTGAAGGAAAATAACTTCTTAATTTGCTTCTAATTTGAAACTTTTGTGATTCTATGTCTCCATTTATCATAAATTTGAATAATATAATAATACATATAGTAGAAGTCAAGTGGCTCTCTCAGTGGTAAAAAGATCTCATCAATTCTTTACTGTTTCTGCCACCACCATTACTACTACAAATACTACTTATATTGATACTACTGCAAGTACTACTAGTACTAGAACTACTACTGATATTACTATTATTACTATTCTGTTTTAGATTCATTTCTATCCTATCTACCTACATAGATAATTTAATAGAATCATACAGGTACATGGATAAATAAGGGAATTGGAGAGAGACAGAGCTAAATATCTACAGACATAAATAGCAGATAACATAAAAACACACATATCACAATGTCAATGCATTATCTATATCTATATATAGCAAATAGTAATATCAATCTTTCTATCCCTATATAGTTAGGTAGAAAAAATAATCCATCATTTAGAGAAATAAATAAATAAAATGTCATATATTGCATCTGGGGTAGGAAAATGGTATTAAAATGTGAGTTACAGCTTTAAGTTAGTCAAATATAGATGAGAACTTAATATATCCTGATTTTAGATATAGGGCTCTTTTTATACTACTATCTGTGATATGTTTCCATTTAAAATTTATAATAAAAATGTTATCACAGAACTATAATTTATCAGCATAGGCTAATGGTGCATTTTAATTTAGTGAAGCAAAGGTTTTATTTAGTTTTAAGTTAGGTGATGATGGCTAACTTTTAAATGAATTATATCATTCCCAATATCCAGAACACAATTTTTAAAAAAGTCACAGAACTGAGTGACAGAGTTGATAGAGTGCTAGACCAGTATTCAGAAAGATGAGCTCAGATTCAGCCTCAGACACTTCCACAACCTTGTAACCTTGGCCAAATCACTTAAACCCTCTTCCCTCTGTTTCCTCAGCTGTAAAATGGAGAAAAAAATTACCTTCTGTGGTTGTTGTGATGATCAAATTACATATTTGTAAAATGCTTAGCATAATAACTTTTATATAGTTGACTGGTTTTTGTTCTTTATACTGAAAGTGAACCAAAATGACATTACTAAAAATGTCTTTAGTCATGAATACATTGGATTCACCCAAAGCAGAACTGCACAGAGCCATCTATCTTGCTCTCTTCCAAAGTCATCAAAGTTCAATAGCAAGATAAAGGTCAGGATGACAAGAGATGGCCCACGATAAATTGGACAACTCTGGTTTCTTCTGTGTTTGTAAGCACTAAATGATTCATAGAGTTTGCTTTCATTGCCTTCATAGTCAATGGAAAAAAACTTTTCTAATCCACCCCTGATACTAACAGAAGTGTTCATATGCCTGTGGTAGATACCCGTCTAGCCCACTGACAAGGCCTGTAAGTCTTCTAGATCACTCTCATTCTAGTTTAGTCCTCCTGAGGAGATGTTTTACTAAGGTTTGGCTTTTATGCATATGCATGCTACAAGTTCTTATGGTGTACAAAGTGTTCAGGGAGCACTAATACCTCTGGTTAGAAGCTTTACTGAGGCCTTTTCAGGTCTACTTTACTTATTTTGTGTTTATCTGCCACAGATTTCTGTGAAGATTGAATTTAGCTATCTCCTGGTTATAACAATGAAGATACTTAGCTCTTACTTTATAGTGAAGCTAGAATTTTAAGCTACAATCTATTTTTATGTCTTAACTACAGAAAAGGTGTTAAGTAAATACAAAAAGTGAATTACAAAGAGGTGTTAAGTAACCCCAAAAGATATAATCTAACCAAAGAAGGTGAGAACTAAAGAACAGGCAGTCCTGGAGAAAAGCATCTGCACTGATTGGAAGATGTGAAAATTTAGAAGAGGTGACACAAGAGAAAAAGGTCTTTAAATAGAGGAAAAAACAACTGGAGTCATTCGGATTCAGACATTCAGATGAGTTTGGACAGTGAGTCACCCGGGCATGGAGTGAAGGATCAGTCACTCAGATCTGAAGGGAAGATGGACATTTGGACATTTGGGCATGTGGAGATTCGGGCACTGACTCGAAGGAGTGACTGGAAGATGGATGGAGGAGTGACTGGAAGACCAAAACCCAGACTTCTTTAGACTGTTACCATTGGTGAGTGAAAAACTGACTTAGTGATCCCGCCATTCTGGAGACATGAAGGCTCCAGGTAAGTCCCAACTTCTTGAGACTCTCTTCACCTGGCTGGGGCTTTGAAATTCTAACTGGTATCAGAAGAAGCCAGAGTTCATTTGTTCATTCTCTCTCTCTCTCTCTCTCTCTCTCTCTCTCTCTCTCTCTCTCCTTAATATCTTCCTTCTATTGTAAATATTGTAAATAAACTACAATAAATTCTATTTTCTTTACTAATTCAATTTTGGATTTAGAATTAAATCCCTGGTGACCACCTAATTAATATATTTCAGAGTCCAACCACAATTTAATTTAAATATATTTTCCCTGCCCTTATTGAGCTTAAATTTTGATACCTGGGTATTCTCTCACAGAACCTATGTGAAATCAAATAAATGTGTTATAAGAAAATCTATTATTAAAGTATCTGAACTAAAGAAGTACAAGGGTGTTAATAAGAAAAATTAATATCATCCAGAGCTCTATAAAGTGTAAGTAATGAATAAAGTCCTGTCAAAAGAGCTGTGGATCAACCTATGATTCTGAGAAAAAATCAAGCATGAATTGAAAAGTCAAATATATAGTATAGTATGTAGAAGGTTCCTAGCTATGTTTTGTTTTGATTTATCGGGCATTTCTCTTTGAGTAGTAATACTCACATTCATTTTTGCTAGATCTTTCAAAATAATGTTTCAAGGAAAGAACTCTAGGAATTGACACAGAGTGAACTGAGCAGAACCAGGAGAACATTGTACATGGAAACATAAACACTGTGGCAAAATCAAATGTAATCGATTTTTTATTATTAGCAATGCAATGACCCAGGACAATCCAGAGAAACTTAGAAAGAAGGGTACCCACATTCAAAGAAATAACTGTGGGAGTAGAAAAGCAGAAGAAAAACATAATTAGCCATATGATTTGATGGGGATATGATTGGAGTTTTAGTGTTAAAAGATCACTTTATTACAAATATCAATAATATGGAAATATATTTTGAAGAATGATACATGTACAGCCCAGTGGAATTGCTTGTCAGCTCTGGGAGAATGGAAAGAAGGGGGAAAATAATGAATTGTATATCCATGGAAAAATATTCTAAATAAATAAATTTGAAATTAAAAAATAATGCTTTATATGCATTCATAAACCAGCCATAGACATAATATTCTTCATTGATATGCATACTTTAAAAAAACTAAGCTGCTGCATTCATATTATCAATGCTTGGCATTACTTGATGGCAATGAACTAGGGTGAAGGAACCCTTTTTGGATAAATTATTAAGACTTTCCAAGAAACTTAAATTTCTTCAAAACTGTCAATAACTGACAATAATCCTAATGTTTAATATGAAATAATTAAAGAAAAGCTTACAGATTTTATCAAAATATTGAATGTCTGATTCTGACTGATGTTAAGAGAAATGGTTTTATGTAAATGGATGAGGGGAAGGAGTAGGACTGGATAACTATTGTATTTTTTTGTTGTTGTTGCATGAGTCAAGCAAACACAAATACAAACAAATATTTCAAGACAAATATTATGAAAATAGCACAACACTAAAAAAAATCTTTGTGGAAGTGATGGGGCCATGAGACCATAGAACTCAACCCATAATGAATAGAATAGTTGAAAATCACCCCTTGGAACACTGACTTTCAAAGAATAGGATACAAAGAGATCTCTGCATTTTACATTCAAGTAATGAACTTGACTAGTAGGAAAGTAATGTGTTTACCTAGAGATCAGTAAATAAAAAGTGAGGTAGTTTGCTATTTTAATTACTTATTCTGCTAGCTAACTAAGTTGAAAGATCAATTGAATCTATATACTGGGGGATTATATAATTTATAATTTCACCTTTATCCTATAGTTTGGTATCCTAGAATACAAGTAGTTGCCTAGTACCTTTAAAGTCTTTGAGTTTCTGAATAGATCTGAGTAAGAAAATAGGTTCACAAGTAAGAACATAGGTTCACAATGATTGACTATATGCATGGTGAACTTAATTTTCTGAAACATTTGCAAAATTAACATATCTTAGCATTCATGTCAGTCCCATAAATGCCATGTAGTCATTATAGTCCATCATTTTTCTTATGTTTTTCTCTAGCATCTTATTTATTGACTGACATAGCCTTGGTGAATAATACAGGTGATTTTTGTCAGCAACACCAATATAAGTTAATATAGCTGGAAGAAACATGAAAGGAAGGAAAAGAGATTTTTTAAAATTAGTTTAATTCTTATCTCCTTACTCATCAGTCAGAACTTAACTGTATGTTACTTGGTAATTAAAGTGATATTCTCCTCAGTTTGATATTAAGAATAAGGTAAGAAGAGCAAGCATACTTTGTTTTTCTCTGACCCAAGTACAATGAACACCTATTTCAGGGAAACAAAATGAAGCAAGAAGGGAAATTCTTTCTATAGCAATTTCAGCAATAACTATTTTCTCTCTTCATTTCCATCTAAAACTGAGTGATTCTGAATTACCAATTCTTCCTCTGAATTCTACAACTAGTGGTGTCTCAGCACTTATAAAAGTGATTCAGTATGGAATGAAGAGGGAAAATGAGGGAGAAATAAATCACCTCTTCTATTCAAAGGAAAGGCTGGATTTCATTATATATTTGTTGTCTGTCAAACATTACTAGTAACCATGCAATGTTAAGCTTTTCAAAGGCTACACACACACACACACACACACACACACACATATACACACATACCTAGTATTTCTGACATCTTATAAGTTGAGGTCCACAAAATTAGGATGAGGTAAAGATGGATTGCCATACACATTGGGGTGTGAATAAAATGAAGAAACATCATGGTTGTCATTCAAATTCTGAAATGCTATTTCAACAATTAGTTAAGTGTTATATATCAGTTCCACAGAACTTTCTTTACCAGTACTCTTCTGAATTACTTCTTACATTGGAATACTCTCCACCATTGAGGCCTCATCTGATTTTCTGTTTTTTTCTCACAACTTCCAATTTAAGGAAGAGACACAGTCCAAAAATGTATTTATCTCTGTAGGCTTTGTTGCTACTTCTTTCTTTCTTTCTTTCTTTCTTTCTTTCTTTCTTTCTTTCTTTCTTTCTTTCTTTCTTTCTTTCTTTCTTTCTTTCTTTCTTTCTTTCTTTCTTTCTTTCTTTCTTTCTTTCTTTCTTTCTTTCTTTCTTTCTTTCTTTCTTTCTTTCTTCTTTTTCTTTCTTTCTTTCTTTCTTTCTTTCTTTCTTCTTCCTTCCTTCCTTCCTTCCTTCCTTCCTTCCTTCCTTCCTTCCTTTCTCTCTCTCTTTCTCTCTTTCTCTCTCTCTCTCTTTCTTTCTTTCTTCTTTCTTTCTTTCTTTCTTTCTTTCTTTCTTTCTTACTTTCTTTCTTCCTTTCTTTCTTTCTTTCTCTCTCTCTTTCTTTCTTTCTTTCTTTCTTTCTTTCTTTCTTTCTTTCTTTCTTTCTTCCTTTCTTTCTTTCTTTCTTTCTTTCTTTCTTTCTCTCTCTCTCTCTTTCTTTCTTTCTTTCTTTCTTTCTTTCTTTCTTTCTTACTTTCTTCCTTCCTTCCTTCCTTCCTTCCTTCCTTCCTTCCTTCCTTCCTTCCTTCCTTCCTTTCTCTCTCTCTTTCTCTCTTTCTCTCTCCTCTCTTTCTTTCTTTCTTCTTTCTTTCTTTCTTTCTTTCCTTTTCTTTCTTTCTTTCTTACTTTCTTTCTTTCTTACTTTCTTTCTTTCTTCCTTTCTTTCTTTTCATTTGAATAAGTTTATTTATTCAATTTAGAACTTTATTCCTTGGTTACAATAATCATATTATTTCCCTCCCTCCCATCCACCCACTCTTTCTACAGCCAATGCACAATTTCATTGGGTATTACTCGTGTCCTCAATCAGAACCTATTTCCATGTTGTTGTTTACACTAATATGTTCATTTAGAGTCTACATCCCTTCAACCCATGTATTCAAGCAGTTGTTTTTCTTTGGTGTTTTTAATCCCACTGTCTTTCCTATGGATGTAGACAGTGGTTTTTCTCATAGGTTCCTTCAAGTTATTCAGGGCCATTGCATTGCCACTTATGGAGAAGTCCATTACATTCGATTTTACCTCAGTGCATCAGTCTCTAAGTACAATGTTTTCCTGGTACTGCTCCTCTTACTCTGCATCAATTACTGGAGGTTGTTGAAGTCCCCATAGAATTCCACCAGTTTATTATTCCTTTGACTTCAAAAGTATTTCATCACCAACATGTAGCACAATTTGTTCAACCATTCCCCAATTGAGGGGCATCCCCTCATTTTCCAATTTTTTGCCACCACAAAGAGTGCAGCTATGAATATTTTTGGACATGTCTTTTTTTTTTCCTTATTATCTCTTTGACGTAGAAACCCAGCAGGGCTAAGGCTGAATCAAAGCACAGACAGTTTTTTATCACCCTTTGTGCATAGTTCCAAATGTGCCCTCCAGAATGGTTGGATCAATTCACAACTCCACCAGCAATGCATTAATATCCCAACTTTGCCACATCCCCTCCAGCATTCTTTACTTTCCTTTGCTGTCATGTTAGCCAATCGGCTAGGTGTGCGGTGATAACTCAGAGTTCTTTTGATTTGCATTTCTTTGATTATAACAGATTTAGAATATTTTTTGATGTGCTTATTAAAACATTTTATTTCTTTAACTAAAAATTGCCTATTCATGTCCCTTGATCATTTATCAATTGGAGAATGGCTTGATATTTCTGTAAAACTGGTTTAGCTCTTCATAAATTTGAGTGATTAGACCTTTGTCAGAGGTTTTGTAATGAAGATTGTTTCCCACTTTGTTGCTTCCCTTTTAATTTTGGATGCATTAGTTTTGTTTGTACAAAAAATTTGTAATTTGATGTAAACAAAATTATTGATGTTACATTTTGTGATTTTTTTTTTCTAGCTCTTGTTTGGTTTTAAAATCTTTCTTTTCCCAAAGATCTGGCAAGAATAGTATTCTGTGTTCACCTAATTTGCTTATAGTTTCCTTCTTTATATTCAGGTCATTCTCCCATTCTGAGTTTATATTGGTGTAGGGTGTGATATGTTGATCCAAACCTAATCTCTACCATACTGTCTTCAAAATTTCCCAGCAGTTTTTTATCAAAAAATGGGTTTGGGGTGACTTCTGGTCAAGATGGCAGTCTATAGAAAAAAAAAGATGGAGGTCTATAGGCAGCGAAAGTTCAGACCTCTGAAATCCCTTCCTTACCAATTACAAACTGAATTCTCCCAGGACACCGAAATTCAAACTGAACAACAGGATAGACCTGGGGAACCCTCCTCCTGGACCTGGATCAAAAGGTAAGGCCCCCCAAAAGCCAGAATCCTAGATCACTCAGGTCTAAGGGGTAGGCAGAAGGAAGGTTCCAGGACCCATTCCCCCCCAACCCAGAGTGCTGAGCCCATGGCAGCAGTGGGAACCTCAGGGCCTGCAAAAGGGCTTCAGGGCCAGCTATTCTGAAGGACTCACCTTGAAAGCAACCTGAGCCAGTCTCCAGGGAGCCCAACACAGATGGCAGGGAAACATAGAAGGGGGAAGCCTGTAACCCCCTGGCTGGGTCCTTCCATCTGAGTCTCAAGGGAGGCACCAGCTTTAGGGCACCAGCTGAACCCAATACTATCAGGAGACCTCAGAGCTTCTGAAAGGACAGAAACCTCAGGGCAGGCAAAGGGGTTACTCTGAAGGGCTTACCTTGAAAGCAACCTGGGCCAGTTTCCAGGCATTCAACACAAATTGTGAAAGAGGAAGTTTTTTGGTTCGGGGATCATTCAGCCCACACCAGCTGAACATAATCCCATCAGGAGCCCTCAGAACCCGGGGAGGCCAGGACTCCTCCCCCCTTAGAGAGCAGGTCTTCCAAAAGAACAAAAATCTCAGGGCCAGCAAAGCAGTTGTTCCAAAGGGCATTCATTGAAAGTAACCCAGGCTAGTCTCAGGGCACTCAACACAGACTATAGAGAAGAAGTCTTTTTTTTTTTTTGCTTCAGGGCTCATTCAGCCAAAACCAGCTGAACCTAAACCCATCAGGAGCCCTCAGAGCCCAGGGAGGCCACCTCCAGAACACAGGGAAGCCCAGGCTCACCATCCATCCTCATTGACTGCTGGACTTTAAGCCAATAAAAAGACTCCAGAGGACAGGGAAGCTCAAAACCCCAACAACCCTCCCCCAAAGACTACACCAAGAGATCTTCTGTTAAAGCTCCAAGAGGGGAGACTGATAGAAGTGCCCAAAAAACAAAAAAAAAAGAGAGGAACAAGAGAACAGACAAATAAGGGGAATAAAGAAGGGGTTAATTTGAGCAAACAACAGAAAAAGAAGAAAGAAACTACAATAGACAGCTACTACTCAGCAAATGGAACAGAGGGGGAGAGATCACCAAACGATAAAACAGAAATCCCAGCGAATTGGATACAGGCTATAGAAGAACTCAAAACACAACTAAGAGAAGCTGAAGACAATTGGGAAAAGAACTTCAAAATTAACATAAGTCATCTCAAAACAGAGTCATTTGAACTAAAATGAGAAAAAAGTGTATTGAAAGCCAAAATCAACCAGCTGGAAAATGAGGCAAAGTAGATGAAAGATGAGGCAAAAGAGATGAAAGACGAGGTAGAGAGAATGAAAGACAATTTTCAAAGAAAATCAGACCAGAAGGAAAAGGATTACCAAAAAGCCAGAGAGGAAGTCCAGTCTTTAAGAACCAGAATACAACAAATGGAATTAAGTGATCTCACAAGGCAGCAGGACACGATAAAACAAAACATAAAGAATGAAAAAATTGAGGAAAATGTGAAGCATCTCATTCACAAAAAAGATGATTTAGAAAACCATTCAAGAAGAGACAATTTAAGAATAATTGGACTACCAGAAGAACACGACAAAAGAAAAAGCCTAGACATAATACTAGAGGAAATTATCCAGGAAAACTGTCCCGAGATCCTAGAACAAGAGGGGAAAGTGGAGATTGAAAGAATCCACAGAACACCCCCTGTATTTAATCCCCAACTGACAACACCAAGAAATGTTATAGCCAAATTCAAAAACAATCAGATGAAATAAATGATATTACAAGCTGCCAAGAAGAAGCCATTCAGATACCATGGGAAAACGGTAGGGTTAACACAGGATCTGACTGCATCCACACTGAAGGACCAAAAATCATGGAATATGATATTCAAGAAAGCAAGGAAACTAGGTTTACAATGAAGAATAAAATACCCATCAAAACTGACTATATTATTACCGGGGAAAGTAGGGTCATTCAACACAACAGAACAGTTTCAAGCATTCATAAATAAATGACCAGACCTGAACAGAAAATTTGATGTCCAACCACAGAACTCAAGAGAATCATCAAAAGGTAATTAAAACAGAGGGAAAAAACAAACAAAACAACAACAAAAAAATTTTAAGACACTCAATAAGTTAAAATGATATGTATCCCTATAAAAAAAGAAGTCATTGGTAACTCTTAAAAACTGTTACTTAAAAACTGTTAATTTTTAAAAAGACTACAGGGGAAAATAAGGGAGGGAATTAGAAGGGAGGGGGGTAGAAAGGGAAATACAAGGGGGACTGATTTAAAGTAAATCACTGGACTAAAAGGTAGAGCTGAAGAAGAAAGGTTAGAATTAGGGAAGGATATCAAAATGCCAGGGAGTCCACAAGTGACAGTCACAACATTGAACGTGAATGGGATGAACTCACCCATAAAACGTAAACAAATAGAAGAATGGATTAGAATCCAAAACCCTACCATATGTTGTCTCCAAGAAACACACATGAGGCGGGTAGACACCAAAAAGGTCAGAATTAAAGGATGGAGTAAGACCTTCTGGGCCTCAAGTGACAGAAAGAAGGCAGGAGTGGCAATCATGATATCTGATAAAGCCAAAGCAAAAATAGACCTGATCAAAAGGGATAGGGAAGGTTATTATATTTTGTTAAAAGGGACTTTAGATAATGAGGAAATATCACTAATCAACATATATGCACCAAATAATATAGCACCCAAATTTCTAATGGAGAAACTAGGAGAACTGAAGGAAGAAATAGACAGTAAAACCATATTAGTGGGAGACTTAAACCAACCATTATCAAATTTAGATAAATCAAATCAAAAAATAAATAAGAAAGAGGTAAAAGAAGTGAATGAAATCTTAGAAAAATTAGAATTAATAGACATATGGAGAAAAATAAATAGGGATAAAAAGGAATACACCTTCTTCTCAGCACCACATGGCACATTCACAAAGATTGACCATACATTAGGTCACAGAAACATGGCACACAAATGCAGAAAAGCAGAAATAATAAATGCAGCCTTTTCAGACCACAAGGCAATAAAAATAACGATCAGTAATGGTACATGGAAAACCAAATCAAAAACTAATTGGAAACTAAACAATATGATACTCCAAAATCGTTTAGTTAGAGAAGAAATCATAGAAACAATTAATAATTTCATCGAGGAAAATGACAATGGCGAGACATCCTTTCAAACCTTTTGGGATGCAGCCAAAGCAGTAATCAGAGGTAAATTCATATCCCTGAGTGCATATATTAACAAACTAGGGAGAGCAAAGATCAATCAATTGGAAATGCAAATAAAAAAACTCGAAAGTGACCAAATTAAAAACCCCCAGCAGAAAACCAAACTAGAAATCCTAAAAATTAAGGGAGAAATTAATAAAATTGAAAGTGATAGAACTATTGATTTAATAAATAAGACAAGAAGCTGGTACTTTGAAAAAACAAACAAAATAGACAAAGTACTGGTCAATCTAATTTAAAAAAGGAAGGAAGAAAAGCAAATTAACAGCATCAAAGATGAAAAGGGGGACATCACCTCTGAGGAAGAGGAAATTAAGGCAATCATTAGAAATTACTTTGCCCAATTATATGGCAATAAATATACCAATTTAAGTGATATGGATGAATATATACAAAAATACAAACTGCCTAGACTAACAGAAGAGGAAATAGAATTCTTAAATAATCCCATATCAGAAAATGAAATCCACCAAGCCATCAAAGAACTTCCTAAGAAAAAATCCCCAGGGCCTGATGGATTCACCAGTGAATTCTATCAAACATTCAGAGAACAGTTAATCCCAATACTATACAAACTATTTGACATAATAAGCAAAGAGGGAGTTCTACCAAACTCCTTTTATGACACAAACATGGTACTGATTCCAAAACCAGGCAGGTCAAAAACAGAGAAAGAAAACTATAGACCAATCTCCCTAATGAATATAGATGCAAAAATCTTAAATAGGATACTAGCAAAAAGACTTCAGCAAGTGATCAGAAGGGTCATCCACCATGATCAAGTAGGATTTATACCAGGGATGCAGGGCTGGTTCAATATTAGGAAAACCATCCACATAATTGACCACATTAACAAGCAAACCAACAAGAACCACATGATTATCTCAATAGATGCAGAAAAAGCCTTTGATAAAATACAACACCCATTCCTATTAAAAACCCTAGAAAGCATAGGAATAGAAGGGTCATTCCTAAAAATAATAAACAGTATATATCTAAAACCATCAGCTAATATCATTTGCAATGGGGATAAACTAGATGCATTCCCAATAAGATCAGGAGTGAAACAAGGATGCCCATTATCACCTCTATTATTTGACATCGTACTAGAAACACTAGCAGTAGCAATTAGAGAAGAAAAAGAAATTGAAGGCATCAAAATAGGCAAGGAGGAGACCAAGTTATCACTCTTTGCAGATGACATGATGGTCTACTTAAAGAATCCTAGAGATTCAACCAAAAAGCTAATTGAAATAATCAACAACTTTAGCAAAGTTGCAGGATACAAAATAAACCCACATAAGTCATCAGCTTTTCTATATATCTCCAACACAGCTCAGCAGCAAGAACTAGAAAGAGAAATCCCATTCAAAATCACCTTAGACAAAATAAAATACCTAGGAATCTACCTCCCAAGACAAACACAGGAACTATATGAACACAACTACAAAACACTCGCCACACAACTAAAACTAGACTTGAGCAATTGGAAAAACATTAACTGCTCATGGGTAGGAAGAGCCAACATAATAAAAATGACTATCCTGCCCAAACTTATTTATCTATTTAGTGCCATACCCATGGAACTCCCAAAAAATTTCTTTACTGATTTGGAAAAAAGCATAACAAAGTTCATTTGGAATAACAAAAGATCAAGGATATCCAGGGAAATAATGAAAAAAAACACTAATGAGGGGGGCCTAGCAGTCCCAGACCTCAAACTATATTACAAAGCAGCAGTCATCAAAACAATTTGGTACTGGCTAAGAGACAGAAAGGAGGATCAGTGGAATAGACTGGGGGAAAGCGACCTCAGCCAGATAGTATATGATAAACCCAAAGATCCCAGGTCTTGGGACAAAAATTCACTATTTGATAAGAACTGCTGGGAAAATTGGAAGACAGTGTGGGAGAGAATAGGAATTGATCAACACCTCACACCCTACACCAAGATAAATTCAAAATGGGTGAAAGACTTAAACATAAAGAAGGAAACCATAAGTAAATTGGGTAAACACAGAATAGTATACATGTCAGACCTTTGGGAAGGGAAAGACTTTAAAACCAAGCAAGACATAGAGAGAATCACAAAATGTAAAATAAATAATTTCGACTACATCAAATTAAAAGGCTTTTGTACAAACAAAAGCAATGTAACTAAAATCAGAAGGAAAACAACAAGTTGGGAAAAAATCTTCATAAAAACCTCTGACAAAGGTTTAATTACTCAAATTTATAAAGAGCTAAATCAATTGTACAAAAAATCAAGCCATTCCCCAATTGATAAATGGGCAAGGGACATGGATAGACAGTTTTCAGATAAAGAAATCAAAACTATTAATAAGCACATGAAGAAGTGCTCCACATCTCTTATAATCAGAGAGATGCAAATCAAAACAACTCTGAGGTATCACCTCACACCTAGCAGATTGGCTAACATGACAGTTATGGAAAGTAATGAATGCTGGAGGGGATGTGGCAAAGTAGGGACATTAATTCATTGCTGGTGGAGTTGTGAACTGATCCAGCCATTCTGGAGGGCAATTTGGAACTATGCACAAAGGGCGATAAAAGAATGTCTACCCTTTGATCCAGCCATAGCACTGCTGGGTTTGTACCCCAAAGAGATAATGGACAAAAAGACTTGTACAAAAATATTCATAGCTGCGCTCTTTGTGGTGGCCAAAAATTGGAAAATGAGGGGATGCCCATCAATTGGGGAATGGCTGAACAAATTGTGGTATATGTTGGTGATGGAATACTATTGTGCTCAAAGGAATAATAAAGTGGAGGATTTCCATGTGAACTGGAACAACCTCCAGGAAGTGATGCAGAGCGAGAGGAGCAGAACCAGGAGAACATTGTACACAGAGACAAACACACTGTGGTATCATCGAACGTAATGGACTTCTCCATTAGTGGTGGTGTAATGTCCCTGCACAATCTGCAGGGATCAAGGAGAAAAAAACACTATCCAAAAGCAGAGGACAAACTGAGGGAATAGAAACACCAAGGAAAAGCAACTGCCTGACTACAATGGCTGAGGGGACATGACAGAGGAAAGACTCGGAGCGAACACTCTGATGCAAATACTAACAACATGGCAATGGGTTCAAGTCAAGAACACATATGATACCAGTGGAATCACACGTCGGCCACGGGGGGTGGGAGGGAGGAAAAGAAAATGATCTTTGTCTTTAATGAAAAATGCATGGAAATGATCAAATAAAATACTATAAAAAAAAAAGAAAATTCCAAAAAAAAAAAAAACTGTTACTATCACCTGAACAGCTAGAAGAATTACACTGAGAGGGAACAGTGGCAAACTGTATAGGGTGAAAGGATAATGACATGTATCCCTATAAAAAAAGAAGTCATTGGTAACTCTTAAAAACTGTTGCTATCACCTGAACAGCTAGAAGAATTACACTGAGAGGGAACAGTGACAAACTGTATAGGGTGAAAGGACAAGACATAAATAGGTATATAGATATATGCATACATAAATACATATACATGTGTATGTATATATATATATATATACATGACAAGAGCTAAAAAACAGGTTATAACTAAAAGAAATGGGAAAAGAAACAAATGGGGGTAAATATGTCACAAAGAAGATCATGGCGGGAGGGGGGAGAACATTGATACACTGAAAGGGTAAAGAGGTTGGAGATAGGAAATACTCAACTCTTACATACTGTGAAAATGACCCAAAGAGGGAAGAACAATCCAATCCATTGGGTAAGAGAATATATCTGCTCCCTATAGGAGAGTAGAAGGGTAAAAAACATACTAGTGGGAAGGGAAGTAGTACAAGGGAGGGAGAGGGCAGGGGGTAAATTTTAAAAAGACTACAGGGGAAAATAAGGGAGGAAAAAAGAAGGGAGGGGGGTAGAATGGGAAGTAAAATAAGGGGAGGGGGGACTAGGGGGACTGAATTTAAACAAACATTGGTATAGATGGAAATAGTGAAAGAAGAAAAGGCAGGACCAGGAGTAGAAATCAAAATGCAGGAAAATACGCAGCTAGTCAATCATAACTCTGAATGTGAATGGAATAAACTCATCCATAAAACACAAGTGAATAGAAGAGTGGATTAGAATCTAAAACCTCACCATATGCTGTCTGCAAGAAACACACATGAGGAAGGGAGATACGCATAGGGTGAAAATAAGAGGATGGAGCCAAATCTATTGGGCATAAACTGATAAAAAGATGGGGGGGAGTAGCAATCATGATATAGGACAAAGCCAAAGTAAAAATAAATCTAGTTAAAAGAGATAGGGAAGGTAATTACATCCTGATAAACGGCAGTATAGACAACAAGGAAATATCTGTACTCAATTTGTATGCACCAAGTGGCAGAGCATCCAAATTTTTAAAGGAGAAACTAGAGGAGCTCAAGGATGAAAAAGATAAAAAAACTATACTAGTGGGAGATCTGAACCTTCCCCTATCTGAACTAGATAAATCAAATCAAAAAATAAATAAGAAAGAGGTGAGAGAAGCAAATGAAATCTTAGAGAAATTTGAGTTAGTAGACATATGGAGAAAAATAAATAGGGACAAAAAGGAATACACTTTCTTTTCAGCAGTACATAGTACATTCACAAAAATTGACCATGTACTAGGGCACAAAATCATTGCAAACAAGTGCAAAAGGGCAGAAATAATAAATGCAACCTTCTCAGATCACAACAAAATAAAAATAATAATTAGTAAGGGTACATGGAGAGGTAAATCAAAAATTAATTAGAAATTAAACAATATGATTCTCCAAAATCAGCTATTTACAGAACAAATAGTAGAAACAATTAATAACTTCATTGAAGAAAATGGCAATGGTGAGACATCCTTTCAAAACCTATGGAATGCAGCCAAAGCAGTACTCAGGGGGAAATTTATATCCTTGAGTTCATATATAAACAAATTAAGAAGGGCAGAAGTCAATGAATTGGGCATGCAAATTAAAAAACTAGAAAGTTAACAAATTTAAAATACTCAGATGAAGACTAAATTAGAAATCCTAAAAATCAAAGGAGAAATTAGTAAAATTGAAAGTCAAAGAACTATTGATTTAATAAATAAGAGTAGAAGCTGGTACTTTGAAAAAACAAATAAAATTGACAAAGTACTAGTCAGTGTAATTAAAAAAAGGAAAGAAAAAAACAAATTGACAGTATCCAAGAAGAAAAGGGAGACCTCTCCTCTAATGAAGAGGAAATCAAGGCAATCATTAAAAACTACTATGCCCAATTATATGGCAAAAAATATGGCAATCTAAGTGATATGGATGAATACTTCAAAAAATATAAATTGCCTAGGCTAAATGAAGAAGAAATAAATTACCTAAACAACCCCATATCAGAAAAAGAAATTGAACAAGCCATCAAAGAACTCCCAAAATAAAAATCACAGGGTCCAGATGGATTCACAAATGAATTCTATCAAACATTCAAAGAACAGCTAACCCCAATACTATACAAAGTATTTGACAGGATAAGCCAAGAATGGGTTCTACCAAATTCTTTTTATGACGCAAACATGGTACTGATCCCAAAGCCAGGCAGGTTAAAAATGGAGAAAGAAACTCTAGGCCAAACTCACTAATGAATATAGATGCAAAAATCTTAAATGGGTTACTAGGAAAAAGAGTCTAGCAAGTCATCACAAGGGTGATCCACTACGATCATGTAGGATTCATACCAGGAATGCAAGGATGGTTCAATATTAGGAAAACCATTCACATAATTGACCATATAAACAAGCAAACCGACAAAAATCACATGATTATCTCAATAGATACAGAAAAAGCTTTTGACAAAATACAACATCCATTCCTATTGAAAGCACTAGAAAGGATAGGAATAGAAGGGCCTTTCCTAAAAATAATAAACAGTATATACCTAAAACCATCAGCAAACATCATCTGCAATGGGGGAAAACTCAAAGCCTTCCCAATAAGATCAGGAGCCAAACAAGGATGCAATTATCACCTCTATTGTTTAATATTGTACTAGAAACACTAGCAGTAGCAATTATAGAAGAAAAAGAAATTGATGGTATTAAAATTGGCAATGAGGAGATGAAGCTGTCACTCTTTGTGGATGATATGATGATTTACTTAAAGAATCCTAGGGAATCAACCAAAAAGCTAATCAAAATAATCGAAAACTTTAGCAAAGTTGCAGGATACAAAATAAACCCACATAAGTCATCAGAGCATTTCTATATATCTCCAACCCAGTTCAGCAGCAAGAATTAGAAAGAGAAATTCCATTTAAAGTCACCTGAGACAATATAAAATAGTTAGGAATCTATCTGCCAAGACAAAGACAGGAACTATATGAACACAACTACAAAACACTCTCCACACAATTAAAACTAGATCTAAACAATTGGAAAAACATTGATTGCTCATGTGTGGGATGAGATAACATAATAAAAATGACCATCCTACCCAAACTTATCTATCTATTTAGTGCCATACCCATTGAACTACCAAAAAACTATTTTACTGAATTAGTGAAAAATATAACAAAGTTCATTTGGAAGAATAAAGGATCAAGGATATCCAGGGAAATAATGAAAAAAAAATACAAAGGAAGGTGGCCTTGCAGTCCCAGATCTCAAACTATACTATAAAGCTGTGGTCATCAAAACAATTTGGTACTGGCTAAGAGACAGAAAGGAGGATCAGTGGAATAGACTTGGGGTAAATGATCTCAGCAAGACAGTCTATGACAAACACAAAGACCCTAGATTTTGGAACAAAAATCCACTATTTGATAAAAACTACTGGGAAAATTGGAAGACAGTGTGGGAGAGAATAGGTTTGGATCAACACCTCACACCCTACACCAAGATAAACTCAGAATGGATGAATGACTTGAATATAAAGTAGGAAACTATAAGTAAATTAGGCCAACACAGAATAGTATACATGTCAGACCTTTGGGAAGGGAAAGATTTTTAAACCAAGCAAGACTTAGAAAGAGTCACAAAATGAAAAATAAATAATTTTGACTACATCAAATTAAAAAAGTTTTTGTACAAACAAAGTCAATGTAACTAAAATTAGAGGGAAAGCAACAAATTAGGAAACAATATTCATAACAAAAACCTCTGACAAAAGTCTAATTACTCAAATCTATAAAGAGCTAAACCAGTTGTACAAAAAATCTAGCCATTCTCCAAATGAAAAATGGGCAAGGGATATGAATAAGCAATTTTCAATTAAAGAAATCAAAACTATTAATAAGCACATGAAAAAGTGTTCTAAATCTCTTATAATCAGAGAGAAGTAAATCAAAACAACTCTGAGGTATCACCTCATACCTAGCAGATTGGTCAACATGACAGTAAAGGAAAGTAATGAATTCTGGAGGGGATGTGGCAAAGTAGGGACATTAATGCATTGCTCGTGGAGTTGTGAATTGATCCAACTATTCTGGAGGGCAATTTGGAAATATGCCCAAAGGGCGAAAAAAGACTGCCGTTTCATCCAGCCATAGCACTTTGGGTTTGTACCCCAAAAAGATAATAAGTAAAAAGACTTGTACAAGAATATTCATAGCTGTGCTCTTTGTGGTGGCCAAGAATTGGAAAATGAGGGGATGCCCTTCAATTGGAGAATGGCTGAACAAATTGTGGTATCTGTTGGTGATGGAATACTATTGTGCTAAAAGGTATAATAAAGTGGAGTAATTCCATGGAGACTGGAACAACCTCCAGGAAGTGATGCAGAGTGAGAGGAGCAGAACCAGGAAAACATTGTACACAGAGACTGATTCACTGTGGTACAATCGAACGTAATGGACTTCTCCAGTAATGGCTTTACAATGTCCCTGAACAATCTGCAGTGATCTATGAGAAAAAAAAAAAACTATCCTCAAGCAGAGGACAAACTGAGGGAGTAAAAACACCGAGGAAAAGCAACTGCTTGACGACAGGGGTTGAGGGGACATGATTGAGGAGAGACGCTAAATGAGCACCCTAATGCAAATACCAACAACAAGGAAATGGGTTCAGAGGAAGGACACATATGATACCCAGACAAATCATGCATTGGCTAGGGAAGGGGTGGCAGGGTTGGGGGGGAGGAAAAGAAGATGATCTGTTTCCAAAGAATAATGTATGAAAATGACCAAATAAAATAATGTTTAAAATTTAAAAAAAAATGTGTTTTGGTCCCCAAAACTGGGATCTTTGGATTTATCATAGACTGTCTTGCTGAGATCATTTATCCTAAGTCTATTTCACTGATCTTCCTTTCTATCTTTTAGTCAGTACCAAATTGTTTTGATAACCAATGCTTTATAGTATAGTTTGAGATCTGGGACTTGAAATCCTCCGTCATTTGCAATTTTTTCATTATTTCCCTATATATTCCTTGACCTTTTGTTCTTCCAAATGAACATTGTTATTTTTTTGTAATTCACTAAAAAGTGTTTTTTTAGTTCAATGGGTATGGCACTAAATAAGTAAATAAGTTTGGATAGGATGGTCATTTTTACTATGTTAGCTAATCCCACCCATGAGTAATCAATGTTTTTTTCAATTGTTTAGATCTAATTTTAATTGTGTGGATTTTGTTTTATAGTTGTGTTCATATAATTACTGTATTTGTCCCAGCAAACAGATTCCTAAGAATTTTATATTGTCTAGGGTGATTTTAAATGGAATTTCTCTTTCTAATTCTTGTTGCTAAAATAGGTTGGAGATGCATAGAAATGCTAATGAATTAAGTGGGTTTATTTTTTATCCTGCAACTTTGCTAAAATGGTTGTTTTGACTAGCTTTTTGGTTGATTCTCTAGGATTATTTAAGTAAACGATCATATCATCCACAAAGAGTGATAGCTTGGTCTCCTTATTGCCTATTTTAATACCTTCAATTTCTTTTTCTTCTCTAATTGCTACTGCTAGTGTTTCTAGTACAATGTTAAGTAAAAGAGTCGATAATGGGTATCCTTGTTTCACTCCTAATCTTACTGGGAAGGCTTTTAGTTCATCCACATTGCAGATGATGTTTGCTGATGGTTTTAGATATATACTGTTTATTGTTTTTTTAAGAAAGGCCCTTTTATTTCTATACTTTCTAGTGTTTTCAATAGGAATGGGTATTGTGTTTTACCAAAGGTTTTTTATGCATCTATAAAAATAATCATGTGATTTTTGTTGGGTTTCTTGTTAATATGGTCAATTATGTGGATGGTTTTCCTAATATTGAACCATCCTTGCATTCCTAGTATGAATCCTACCTGGTCATAGTGAATAACCCATGTGATGACTTGCTAAACTCTTTTTGCTAGTAACCCATTTAAGATTTTTGCATCTATATTCATTAAGGAGATTGGTCTATAGTTTTATTTCTCTGTTTTTGATCTGCCTGGCTTTGGGATCAGTACCATGTTTGTGTCGCAAAATGAACTTCATAGAATTCCTTCTTTGCTTATTCTGTCAAATAGTTTCTATAATATTGGGATTAGTTGTTCTATGAATGTTTGATAGAATTCATTTGTGAATGCGTCTAGACCTGGAGATTTTTTCTTAGGGAGTTCTTTGATGGCTTGTTCAATTTCTTTTTCTGATATGGAGTTGTTTAGGTAATTTATTTCTTCCTCTGTTAGTCTAGGCAATTTATATTTTTTGAAGTATTCATCCATATCACATAGATTGCCATATTTGTTGCCATATAATTGGGCATAATAGTTTGTAATGATTGCCTTAATTTCCTCTTCATTAGAGGAGAGGTCTCCCTTTTGGAGCTTTGACAGAATATCTCTCATTGAATTCTGTGAGGAAGGGTTGTTGGGGTTTGAGCTCTGAATTATACAGCTAAACATGTATGTGTCAAAGTTCTTCCTGGTTCCAAAGTATCTCTTTATTCAAAACAGTTGATATTTTTCTTGAGTAGTATGTATATTTAATAATATAATAGGTAGAATACTAAAAATGTTATTCATTCTTTAACAAACATGCTAGTACTTATATCAACGTATATTCTTTCAAGTAGTCAATTTGGGGAGAGGGAGAGTACAATTTCATTATTATAATAATTATAATATTGTCAAATGATTTTGGAATTTCTTATTTTACATTTACCATCAGAATCCTTAGTAAATTTATTAACATAATACAAATGTTGACAAACCTCCTAGAACATTTTATGAGAGTAGATTATATTTTCATTATCCAGTAATTTAATGCTAACTCCATAATATGAACAAGTTAGTGGTATAATGTAATTTTTGGCTATAAATAGAAATTTTAAACTGATGATTTTAAAAGATATTTGTTGTGCAATTATTAAGTCATGTAGAACTCTTCATGAACTCATAGACCATAGCTATCCATGTGGTATTCCTTACAAGGATACAAAAACGGTTTGCTCTCTCCTCCAGTGAATCCCTTTGTCAGGCAATCAGAGGTTAAATGAACTGTATGAGGTGGGATTTGAACTTGTGTCTTTTGACTTCATGGTGATTGTTCTAATCCCTTCAGTCACAACAAATGTTTGTTCAAAAGGAATATCATTGCACTTAATACTTAGAAATTTAACATTTATTTATATGTTCAATTATGTGTCATCTGATAAGTCTATTTTAATTATAAATGTTTTTGCATATGTAGTGAGTTTACTGTTGATTACTTTCTCAGGTCAAGCTGGCTATTTATATCTAAAACAAAGTAGTAAAAACTACTGAGTTTTTAAAGAAAAAATTTCTTTCTTTCTATTATAAGCCTCTACCAGCTTTGTTTCCCTCCATTGTTATTTGTCAATTCATTTAATTGGTTTTTATATAAGTTTTTAATTAGATGTTCAAAAGCACAACAACCCTCCCCCAATACATCAATGACACAGTCTCTCCTATTCCATCTTAATCTCTGTGAGGAGTGAACTAATGTTTAGCTTAGCATTGGTCAGTCCTTATCTCAGAAATTGTAGGATTGAATCACAAAGTTAACTCCCATTGAGCACTCCTTAGTTATCCTGGGGCCAAGCTTGCCACAAAGCCCAATTGCTAAAATTTCAGAGACTCAAATCTCTTTACTAGAAAGGAAAATAACAAACACAGAGTCTCATAACAGAAGACTTCATTTTTTTGAATTAAACGTAGAAACAATTTTTAACAAACATGTTCTGTTTCTTCATGATCCAGATTTTATCTCTTATTCTAGGTGATAATCCCCAAGAAATTATATAATCTGTTGTAGTTTGTACCTGAACTCTCATTTTCATTATATTGGCTCAGCCTACCCATGAACAATTACTATTTTTTCCAAATATTTAGTTCTAATTTGATTTATATGAAAAGTGTTTTGTGATTGTTTTCAATTAATTATTTGGCTTGTTTTGGTAAATAGAACTGTAGATATTTAATTTTGTCTAACATTATTTTACACGTAATATCTCATTCTGTTTCTTGATATTAAACTTTGTTGATGGTTAAAAGGAATGTTGGTGATTTACATGAGTTTATTTTATATCCTGCAACTTTGCTAAAGTTCACTCTTTTGATAATTATGGGGGGATGATTCTTTGGAGTTCTCCATGTATATCTTCATTTCATATGCAAAAAATGATGTTGTTTCCTCATTGTTTATTCTAATGCCTTCAATTTCTTTTTTTCTTCTCTTAATCCTATAGTTAGCATTCTAGTATGATATTGAATAGAAGTGAGGAAAATATCCATTCTTACTTCATCCATTATGTTATTGGGATGACTTCTAGTTTTTCCCCATTACAAATAATGCTTGCTGATGGTTTTAGATATATGCCAATGTTATGAACTATTTTTTAAAAATAAGGAATGGTCTTATATTTTGTCAAAAGCCTTTTATGTTTCAATTGAGATAATCATATAGTTTCTTTTTGTTTCTGATATTGTCAATTATGCAAAAGGTTTTACCAATATCAACTATGCCTGTAGTCATAGTATAAAACCTATGTGGTCATGGTTCATGATGTTTATGATATATTGCTATTGTCTCCTTGCTGATGGTTTAAAAAATTATTACATCAACCTCCACTTCCGAGATTGGCATATACTTTTATTTTTTTCCTCTTCCTGGTTTACATATAATTATCATACTTATATCATGAAGTAAATTTTGTAACATTTCTTCTTTTCCTGTTTCCAAGTATTTTATGTAATATTATGATTAATTGTATTTTGAATGTTTGGTAGAGTTCATTTGTGAATCAAACTGACCCGATTTTTCCTTAGGTTATTTATTGATGGATTATTCACTCTCTTTTCCTGAAATTGGATTGTTTAAATATTCTGTTTTATATTCTGTTAATTTGAATAACATATATTTAAAATATTATTCAATTCTGCTAAAAATGTTAAATGCATTTTCAAATAGTTGCGCAAAATGACAACTAATAATTGTTTAATTCATTATTCATTTGATTTGAATTCTCCTTTTCCATTTTTAATGCTGGTAATTTGTTTTTCATCTTTCTTTTTAACCAATTATTTATTTATCTTACTGCTTTTTAAAAATTAAAATAGTTCTTTCTCTCATTTATAAATTAAATGGTTTTCTTAGCATCAGTTTTAGTGATTTCTCCTCTAATTTTCAGAATTATTTTGCTGTTTAAGTGGAGATTTTAAACATATTACTTTTCTAGTTATTTTAGTTGCTTGTCTGATTCATTGACCACTTATTTCTCTATTTTATTTATTTAAGCATTTAGAATTTTAAATTTCCTCCTCAGTATTGCTTTCATTGCATCTCATAAATTTTGATACTTTATCTCGTATTTTTCCTCTCTAATTAAATTATGGTTTCTATAATTTGTGCTTTCTTCACAATAGGATTATTTAGTTTCAAATTAAGTTTTATTCTTTCTACTACCTTTTAGAATATGATTTTTATAGCATTATGTTTTAAAATGGATTTAATATTTATGCTTTTCTATATTTGGTTGTGACATTTCATGCCCTATTATGGTCAAATTTTGTGGAGGTGCCATGTAGCTCTTTTTTTTTAAACCTTTACCTTCTGTCTTGAAGTCAATACTGTGTATTGGCTCCAAGGCAGAAGAGTATTAAGGGCTAGGCAATGGGGGTCAAGTGACTTGCCCAGGGTCACACAGTTGGGAAGTGTCTGAGGCCAGATTTGAACCTAGGACCTCCTATCTCTAGGCCTGGTTCTCAATCTACTGAGATACCTAGCTGCTCCCCCCCCCCCATGTAGTTCTAAGAAAAAGATATATCCTTTTCTATTCACATTCAGTTTTCTCCATATTTCTCTTATTTCTTTCTAAAATTCTGTTTACTTTTTTTTAACATTTCTTGTTCAGTTTTAGTTTTAATGCATTTAATTTTGGGAGAGTAATGCTGAGGTCTCCTACTAGAATAGTTTTACTGTCTGTTTCCTCTTGTAATTCATGTAGCTTCTCCTTTTGGAATTTGCATGCTATGTCATTATGTGCATATTTGCTTAGTACTGATATCGCTCTATTATCTACAGTAACTTTTATCAACCTATAATTTTCTTCCTTAACTTTCTGAATTAGATCAATTTTTACTTTTGCTTTCTCTGAGATTATGATTGTTATATCCTCTTTATTATCTTAGCTGAGGCATAAAGTGTCTTGTCCAGTATCTTACTTGTACTCTGCATGGGTCTTCCTGTTTTAAATGTATATCTTGTAGATAGCATATGGTGGGATTCTGGCTTTTAATCTACTCTGCTATACTTTCAGTTTTATTGGTGATTTCATCAAATTGACATTTGCAATGACTATTATTTGTGAGTTTTCCTCAATTTTATTTTTCCCCTTTTTTGCTCCTTCTCTGTCCTTTCATCTTTTCACCATTCAGAAATGATTAATTTCTAACCATCGCCTCCTCTAATTCATCTATCATTTTGCCTCTCCTTTCTTTTTCTTATTTCCTTATCTCTTCTACTTCACTGTAGGTTAATTGAGATTTTATAGGTAATTAAGTGTGGATCAGCTTTTTTTTAGATAATTCTGATGAGATTAAGGGTCCAGCTTTGTCTGCCATCCCTTTATTTCTTATCTTTGACTATACAAAATTGTACTTTTCTTTCCATGGGAGACCACTTATGTGTTTCTATGTTTTATTTTATTTTCTCCTAGTATGTTCCTTTCCTGGTATCTTTTTTTTTATCATTCTATTCTATTCAATTTACTTTCTTCCTCCTGTCAATGAATACTGCTTCTCACTTCACTAGTAATGATAAAGTTAATAGATACCTTAAATGTCTTAAATATTTTGAGTATGTCAAATATCTAAAATCATTGCTGTGTAGGAATGTAATCAGTTTAACTTCATTGACTTCCTTAGGCTTTCAATTGTCTTTTTATGTTTACCTGATTACCTTTTAATGCTTCTCCCTCCCTGTCTCTCTCTCTCTCTCTCTCTCTCTCTCTCTCTCTCTCTCTCTCTCTCTCTCTCTCTCTCTCTGCTTCTTTTGAGTGACAAAATTGGTCATTGAATTTTCTTTTCACTTCTGGTATTTTTGTTAGGAATGCCTGGAATTCTACTATTTAATTAAATGTCAATTTTCATCCTGGAGGATTATGATGTTTGGATGGATTGTTAATTTGTGATTTTAATTATATATCTTTTGTTTTTTGAATCATCAAACTCTGTGCCCTTCATTCCTTTAATGTTAAAGTATTTAGGTGCTATGTCATTCTGAATATGGTTTCAAGATATTTGAATTGTTTCATTCCAACAACTTGTAGTACTTTTTCCTTAGACTGAAAATTTTGAAATTTGAGTAAAATCATCCAGATTTAGAAATTTTGGATCTCATTAAGGAGTTACTTTATAGATTTTTTTTTAATTTCTATTTTTTTTTCTTCTTTGTGAGGATCAGAGCAATTTTCCTCAGGGTTTATTTGTTAAACGGTGTCCATACTTCTTTTCTGATCATACCTTATACTTATTCTGATGATTCTTAATTTGTTTCTCCTGAACCTTTTTTCTATATCAGTTATATTTTCACTAAGACATTTTGGATTTTCTTCTATAGTTTCTGTTTTTTAAACTCTTGTTTCAGTTTTTTTCTCATATCTTTTTGGGTTATTAGCTTTTATTAATCCAATTTTATTTTTTAAAAGATTGTTTACTTTCTTGAATTTTTATGTTTCTTTTCCCATTTGTGGCCAATTCTATTCTGTAAGAAATTATTTTCTTCAGTGTATTTTTGCCTTCATTTCTGTTTAGACCATTCCACGTTTTAGGAAGTTGTTTTCTTCATTGAGTTTTTCTCAAGCCTGTCTCCATCAATTCTATTATTAATATATATTTTTTAACTTCTTAAGTACTAACTCTGGAGTTCATTTTGGGCATGTCACTCTTTTACACTTTCCTCTGATTAATGACACATTTGTTTTTTAACATTCTTTTTTTTTAGTTGGTATTTTGATCTTCCTTTTAACTAAAATAACTTTCTATGATCAAAAGTTTTCTTAATTTTTTTTTCATTTTTATAGTTCCTCTCCTCCCCATTACCTTGTTTATATATTGAAGTTCTGCTCTGCCTCTGGGATAGAGAAAATTTTGTGCTAATCATGGAGTATAGTCTGTTCCAATGCTTACAATATGACTGGCTATATTTAGACTGAACAGTGTGCACTTCAAGGGAGTCACATGGGAAGCTTGTTGTAGGGAGATTTGCAGCTGAATTTTTTCCCCAGCTCTATTCCACTTCCCCTGTTGCCAATTCCTCTAGTGTCTCAAGTGTTGGGCTACTCTTACTCCGTTAATTTCCTCACATTCTGCATATTTAATTTTCTGGGTGACTCTCCCTTCTCAATCCATTGAAAAAGTTCATCCCTGCTATCCTTAATTTAATTTTTTTATATAATAAAGGATTTGAGCAGGCTTAGCTCATTTTTTTTTATCTGCCTTCTTACTACTGGCTTAAAGATTCCCTTTCATAGAATGACCCAATGAGTTGGTTGGGAGGGCTCAAGACCTCCATCCTTATGTTATTATCTCTCATCAGATATTGACTGTAACTTATAGATTTTTGATTTGCCAGGAGTACTGAAAGTTTAAGTCAGTTATAAAAAATCATAATATTACTAATGTATCTGTGATAGGACATGAATTCAGATGCTTTTTAACTCCAAAGTTGACTTTGTAGAATGCCACATTGTTTCATTTCTTGTATACTACAGTATATTTAATTCTAATTGAGTTTATCATGTAATATTTAAAATAATGTAATGTATATATGTATTTTTTCTATCAAAAATTTCAACTTTTTACCTATATCTTTTCATTGTATTGGTCAACAAGAGTGTTTGTTGTGACTCTAAGAAGGCTTTCAAGCTATCTATAATTGATGTCTGCTAATACTGCTCATTTTATAAGCAGCTAGAGATTAAAAAAACATTATTTCTTTAATGATAAAAGTTGAACATGTATGTAACAATATGCGACAATTAATATTTTCCTAGTACCTTTAACTTCAAAAATATCTACTCCCACATGTCCTTTATAGGTTGATAAATAATTGGTTAACAACTATTAAGAATTCACTATTTTATTTAGGCTTATGAACTTCACTTGCTCTTAAGGTTATATATACGTTTATATAAGCATTGCAATAGTTTATATAGGTAAAGAAAGTTATTTTTTTCCAGTTTCATTCCCATCCCATGTATCTATATCAAATGATACTTATATTACTTATGTGATATCATGAGGAGTCCTGCTGTCCATTATTATGTGGAACTGTGGTGTATTAAATTTCAGATTGTAAATAGTTCTTTTCCTCTTGAGAAGAGATAAATGGCAATTGTGGAGATAAAATATACAAGATCCAATCATATTAATTTACTAGATAGATGCTACTTCACATAAGAAATATAATTTCAACTCTGGCCTTGCTGGGTAGAGTGAGGATTACAAACATTATAATTAATAACAGGTTTATTTTCTAACATACTAGGCAGAAATGTAGCCCCCTTAGGATGGTAAAATGGAAAAAGCAAATTAAAGTGGATTTGAGCCAGATGGATCAATATTTGGCACTTACAGGTGTGCATAGTAAGGGATCTGAAGTAATTCAGCAATCTTGCTACTACCGTTAAGTCTCTTTTCCCCCCATTAATAGGTGCTGAGAAGGCAAAGTTAGATGAAGAAGGGCAAATCCAATTTATTCTAACAAAACCTACTCTAAAATTATTTAGGTTCTATGAGATAGAAGTATACTATATAAATTTAGAGCTGAAGTAAAATTGAACTATCATTATATCTATCATTTTGACATCATATATTACTATACTTAAATTCTTTCAGAAATATGAGAATATATATACTTTAAAAAACTAATGAAGAAAGAAATCCAAGTATTTTAGTAACATATATCACCAATGAGTAATGTTCACTGTCAGGAAAGTCTTGTGCATCAAGAACATAGTTTTCTAATATTAAAGTATAAGCCTTTATCTTGTAGTTTGTTAACTGAAGAGGCAAAATTCTTGTTTGCCACCATTTATATAGTTTTCACAGAAAATGAATATTACTGTATTATGCCTAAATTTTCAATTTTTCCAATCTTAATAACTCTATTTTAATCTCCCCCCCATGGACTTTGTTTCTATCCATATCATTTTCTTGGTAGATATCTTTTTGAAAAATAAACATTTCACATTTCCATGTAGATATAGAGATCACTAAATAGAACAAAAATCAAGGTACCTGGAGAAATATTTTTGCAACTATCAGGGTAATGATCACTGGATATAGTCCTGAACACTGACTGGGCTATTAACCACATATTCTATCTTAGGAAAAGCTCTAAATGTTACAGAGTCAAGTTGCTTATTTGGAAAATGAAGTGAATGGTCTAGATGAGTTATAAAGTTCCTTCCAGATCTATGACTATGATTTTATGAGTCTCATATTCTATTTGTCCCATATTGATATATGAATTATTTTTTCCTTTATTAGTATATAATGTATCTTATATGTATGTAGTTTGCCTCTAACAGTGCTACAGAGTTTTACTTAGTGGATTTTGTTGTTTTTTATTGTTTAATTGTTTTATCACTTAGTAAAATTAAAGAAAATTTCTATAAGTTTCAATCTGAGTTTAAATCTTAACTCTAGATATATGATCTGAAACAAGTAATTTACCTTCTCTTTGCTTCATTTTCCTCAACTCTAAAGTATAGATAATTATAATTAATACCCATGGTTGTTATGAAGATTAAATAAAATTATATTGTGAAAAGTGCTTAGTACAATGCCTGAAATATGATAAATTCATAAAGTGCCTATTCTGGAGGTAGAGTCAAGATGGCAGCTTAGAGACAGCAACAGTTCAGATCTCCCCAAACCCTTCCTCACCAAATCAAAATCACAATGCTTTGAGGGGACTGAAAACCAAATCTAACAACAGGGCAGAGCTAGGTAACCCTCCTGCTAGACTCAACTCAAAAAGTACACTCCCCAAAAAAGCCTGAAATCTAGAACATGTGGGTTTAAGGGGGGAAAAGAAAGAAGGTCCCAAGACCCCTTTTCCCCCTATAGTCATGAGCCTTGAGTGGTAGCTGGAATCTATGGGCAGGCAAGGGCTCTAGTCCAAAGGGAGTACCTTGCGGGTACAACTGTGCCATACTCAGGACTTGGAACACAGGTGACATAGAGGCAACTGGAGGAGAAGAGCAGAGCAGACAGCCTAGTTGCAGCTAAAAAGTTCCATATTTCCCACCCTCCTTCTAGAAATTTTGGCCTCAGGGCACAGCCAGCGAGGCAGATCAAATCCACCCTGTCTCAATCTCAACAACAGATCAGATAAGAAGCCTTCAGAGGGAAGGGAAGCTCAAGCTTTAACACCCTTCCCTGAAAGATTGATCTGAGAAAATTGCTGACTAAGCTCCTAGGGCAAAGACTGCAACAAACTACAGGCAACAACCTTGAAAACAGGAAAAACAACTCCTGATTAGCTGCTGTAGTCATTTGGGAAAGATATGACTAACCTGATCAATCAACAGAACAGAGAAGAAGCCCCTTCAGGATAGAAGAGACAAAATCCACAGAAACAGCACATAATGAGAGGAGCAAAACTATAGGCAACTACAGGGGGTAAGAAGCACGAAATATGATAAAACAACAGGGGAAAAAAGACATTACTATCAACAGCTTCTAGGCAGGCAATAAACAAAGAGCAAATAGAACATAGGAGGATCAAGAAACACCAAGCAAAAACACAGAAAATCTAATAAATTAGAAACAGGCTTTGGAAGAAATCAAAATAAAATTCAAAAAACAATTGAGAGGCTGAATACAACTGGGAAAAGAACTTAAAAAGCAAAATAAATGATCTGGAAACAGAAGAGTGTCTTGAAAGCCAAAATTAATCAGCATGAAAATGTGGCAAAGGAGATGAAAGATGAGGCAAAGAAGAAGAAAGATAACCTCCAAAGAAAATCAGACAAGACAGAGAAAGATGACTAAAAAGTAAGGGATGAAATTCAGTCTTTAAAAACTAGAATAACCACTAGAAGCAATTGATTTCACAAGGCAGCAGGAAACTATAAAACAAAATCAAAATAATGAAAAAATGAGGAAAATATGAAACACCTCCTCCACAAAATGGAAGATCTAGAAAACATATCTAGGAGAGACAACTTAAGGATCATTGGGCTAACAGGAAGATCATGATAAAAGGAAAAGCCTAGACATCATTCTACAGGAAATTATCCAATAAAACTTAGCCATATTCTTGAAAAATAGGGAAGAGTGGAAATTGAAAGAATCCACAGAACACCTCCTATACTTAATCACCAAATGACAACACCTAAGAATGATTTTAGCCAAATTCAAGAACTATCAGACAAAGGGGAAAATATTACATGGTGATAAGAGGAAGTCATTCAGATACCATGGAACTACAGTGAGTATAACACAGGATCTGACTGCATCTACACTGAAGGACTAAAAGGCATTCTGGAATGCAAGGGAACAAGTTCAACAACCAAGAATCAAATACCCAGAAAAACTGACTATATTCTTACAGGGGAAAGTATGATCATTTAATAAAATAGCTGACCTTCAAGCATTCATAAAGAAAATACTGGACTTGAACAAACAATTTGATACCTAAACACAGAACTCAAGGGAATCACCGAAAGGTAATTAGGAAAGGACAAAACAAACGAACAAAAAAAAAATAGAAAAACTTTTTCAAGGGACCCAATAAGTTAAAATGATTTGTATCCCTACAAGATAAGAGGATATCAGTAACTCTTAAAAATTGTTATTATCAAAAAAATTGTTATTATCACCTGGGTAGCTAGAAGAACTACACCTAGACAAAACAGTAACAAATTGAATATACATATATAACTACAGAGGTAAAAAGAAGAGGTCAATATAAAGAGAAAAGGAAAAAGAAACAAAATGGGGTAAATTTATATGTCATAAAGAGGCCCATGGTGGTAGTGGGGGAGAACACCAATATCCTGGAAGGGTAAAGTGGTTTGAGACAGGAAATACTTAATTCTTACATGCATTGAAATTGAATCAAAGAGGGAAGAACAATCAGATCCATTGGAACAGAGAATTGATTCATGCTCTATAGAGAAGTGGAAGGGTAACAAATGGAATGGTTGGGAAGGAAGTGGAGGGAAAGGGTGTGGGTTCGATTAAAATAATCCTAAAGGAAATTAAGAGGTGAATAAGAATGGGGGAGGAAAGAAAAATAAGGGTGAGAAATATGGTGAATGATTATAACAAAAATACTGGTGTAGAAGGAAATAGTGAAAGAAGAAAGGGCGGGAGTAGGAGTGGAAATCAAAATGCTAGGAAATACACAGCTAGTAATCATAACGCTTAATGTAAATGGAATGAACTCACCCATAAAACTCAAGCAAATAGCAGAGTGGATTAGAAACCAAAACTCTACCATATTCTCTCTACAAGTCATACACATGAGGAAGGTAGACACACATAGAGTAAAAGTAGGTGGATGGAGCCAAATCTATTGGTCCTCAACTCAAAAAAAGAAGGCAGGAGTGTCAGTTATGATATCTGACAAAGCCAAAGTAAAAATAGTAAAAAGTAAAGTAAAAAGAAAAGTAAAAAAAGTAAAAAGTAAAAAAAAAACAGATAAAGGACGGCAGTTGGGTAGCTCAGTAGTTAAGAGCCAGGCCTAAATATGGGAGTTCCTAGATTTAAATCTGGCCTCAGTCACTCCCTATCTGTGTGACCCTGGGTAAGTCACTTGACCCCCATTGCCTAATCCTTACCACTCCTCTGCCTTGGAGCCAATTGACTCCAAGATGGAAGGTAAGAGTTTAAAAAAAAAACAGATAAGGATGGTAATTACATCCTGATAAAAGGCATTATAGACAATGAGGAAATATCAGCACTCAACATGTATGCAACAAATGACATAGCATCCAAATCTCTAAAGGAGAAACTAGTAGAGCGCAAGGATGAAATAGATAAAAAAAACAACAACAACAACTATACTAGTGGGAGACCTGAAACTTCACCTATTAGAACTAGTTAAATCAATCCAAAAATTAAATAAAAAAGAAGTAAGAGATGTGAATGAAATATAAGAAAAATTAGAATTATTAGACTTGTGCAGAAAAATAAATAGGATCAAAAGGAATACCCCTTATTTTCAGCAGTACATGGTATATCCACAAAGATTGACCATATACTAGGGCATAAAACAATTGCAAACATGTGCAAAAGAGCAGAAATAATAAATGGAACCTTTTCAGATCATAATGCAATGAAAATAATAATTAGTAAGGGTACATGTAGAAGCAAATAAAAAATAATTGGAAATTAAATAACATGCTTCTCCAAAATTGGTTAATTAAAAAACAAATCATAGGAACAATTAATAATTGCATCAAAGAAAATGACAATGATGAGACATACTTTAAAAATATATGGCTTGCAGCCAAAGCAGTACATACAGGGAACATTATATCCTTGAGTTCAAATATTAACAAATTGGGGAGGGCAGAAGTCAATGAATGGGGCATGCAAATTAAAAATACTTGAAAGCAAACAAATTAAAACTCCCCAGATGAAAACTAAATTAGATATTCTAAAAATTAAAGTAGAAATTAATAAAATCAGAAGTAAAGGGAGTATTGAATTAATAAATTAGACTAGAAGCTGGTACTTTGGAAAAACAAATAAAAAAGACAAAGTACTGGTTGATTTAATTTTAAAAAGGAAAAAAAATAACAAATTAACAGTATCCAAGATGAAAAGGGAGACCTCACCTCTAATGTAGAGGAAATTAAGGCAATCATTAAAAACTACTATAACAAATTATATGGCGATAAATATGGCAGTCTAGATGATATGAATGGATATTTCCAAAAATATAACTTGCCTAGATCAACAGAAGAAGACAAAAATACCTAAAATCCCATATCAGAAATAGAAATTGAACAAGCCATCAAAGAACTACCTAAGAAAAAATCCCCAGGACCAGATGGATTTACAAATTAATTCTATTAAACATTGAAAGAACAGCTAATCCTAATACTATACAAACTATTTGACAGAATGAGCAAAGAAGGAAGTTCTATCCAATTCCTTTTATGACACAAGTATAGTACTGATTCCAAAGCCAGGCAGGTCAAAAACAAAGAAAGAAAGGTATTGACAAATCTCTCTAATGAACAAAGATGCAAAAATCTTAAATAGAATACTAGCAAAAATTTTCCAGAAAGTGATCATGAGGGTTATTCATTATGATCAGGTGGTATTTATACCAGGAATGGAAGGATGGTTCAATATTAGGAAAACCATGCACATAATTGATTATATCAACAAGCAAACCAACGAATATCACATGATTAACTCAATAGATGCAGAAAAACCTTTGACTAAATACAACATTCATCCCAATTGAAAACACTAGAAAGTATAGGAATAGAAGGGCCTTTTTTTTAAAAACCCCTACCTTCTATCTTGTATTCAATACTGTTTATTGGTTCCAAGACAGAAGAGTGGTAAAGGCTAGGTGATGGGGGTTAAATGACCTGTCCAGGGTCACACAGATGGGAAGTGTCTAAGGCCAGATTTGAACCTAGGACCTGCTGTCTCTAGCCCTGGCTATTAATGGACTAAGCCACCCAGCTGCCCCCAAGGGCCTTTCTTAAAAATAATAAATAGTATATATCTAAAACCTTCAGCAAATATCATAGGGAATGGGGATAAACTAAAAGCCTTGCAAATAAGATCAGGAATGAAACAAGGATGCCCTTTATCACCTCTATTTAACATTTTACTAGCAGTAGTCATTAGAGAAAAAAAAGAAATTTAAGGTATTAAAATAGGCAGTGAGGAGACCCAAGCAATCACTCTTGGCAGATAATTTGATGGTCTACTAAAAGAATCCTAGAAATTACACTAAAAAGCTAGTATAAATAATCAACAACTTTAGGAAGTTTGCAGGATACAAAATAAGCCCACATAAGTCATCACATTTCTATATATTTCCAACACATCTCAGCAGCAAGAATTAGAAAGAAAAATTCCATTTAAAATCACCCTAGACGTTATAAAACATTTAGGAGTCTATCTTCCAAGACAAACACAGAAACTATTTGAACACAACTAGAAAACAATCTCCACAAAATTAAAACTAGATCTAAATAATGGGGAAAATATTAATTGCTCATGGATAGGACAATGTAACATAATAAAAATGACAATCTTACCCAAAGTAATTTACTTATTTAGTGCCATACCCATTGAAATACAAATAATATATATATATATATATATGCATATATATATATATATTTACTGAAGTAGAAAAAACTATAACAAAGTTCATTTGGAAGAACAAAAGATTAAGAATATACAGGGAAATAAGAAAAAAAAATATGTTGGAAAGTGGCCAAGCAATACCAGATCTGAAACTATGCTATAATGTAGTTGTCATCAAAACAATATGGTACTGACTAAGAGGCAGGCAAGAGGATCAGTGGAATAACAACAATACAGTCTTTGATAAACCCAAAGATCCCAGCATTTTGGACAAAAAATCCACTATTTGATAAAAAAAAAAAACTTCTGGGAAAATTGGAAGACAGTATGGGAAAGATTGGATTTGGATCAACATCTCACACCCAACACTAAGATAAACTCAGAATTGGTGAATGACTTGAATATAAAGAAGGAAACTATAAGCAAATTATGTGAACATAAATAGTATACATGTCAGATCTTTGGGAAAGGAAAGATTTGATGACCAAGCAAGAGTTAGAAAAATTACAAAATGTAAAATAAATAATTTAATTACATTAAATTAAAAGGTTTTCATACAAACAAAAGTAATACAATCAAAATTAGAAGGGAAGCAACATATTGGGGGAAAAAATCTTCATACCAAAAACCTCTGACAAAGGTCTAATTACTCAAATTTATAAAGTGCTAAACCAATTGTACAAAAAATCAAGCAATTCCCTAATTGATAAATGGGATAGGGATATGAATAGGCAATTTTCAGATAATGAAAACAAAACTATCAATATACCTATAAAAATGTATTCTAAATCTCTTATAATTAGAGAAATGCAAATCAAAAGAACTCTGAGTTATCACCTCACACCTAGCCAATTGGCTAACATGATAGCAAAGAAAAGTAATGAATGTTGGAGGGGACGTGGCAAAATTGGGACATTAATGCATTGCTAGTGAAGTTGTGAATTGATCCAACCATTCTAGAGGGCAATTTGGAACTATTCCCAAAGGGCACTAACAGACTGTCCTTTGATCCAGCACTTCTAAGTTTGTGCCCCAAAGACATGAGAGAAAAGACTTTTACAAGGATATTCATAGCTGTGCTCTTTGTGGTGGCAAAAAATTAGAAAATGAGGGAATGCCTTGTGATTGGGGAATGGCTGAAAAAATTGTCTTATATGCTGGTGATGGAATGATATTGTGCTCATGGGAATAATGAACTGGAGGAATTCCATGTGAACTGGAATGACCTCCAGTAATAGATGCAAAGTGAAAGGAGCAGAACCAGGACAACATTATATACAGAGACTGATACACTATGGTACAATTGAATGTAATTTACTTCTCCATTAGTAGCAATGCAGTGATCCAGAACAATTTGCAGGGATTTATGAGAAAGAACATTATCCACATTCAGAAGAAAAACTGAGGGAGTATAGAAACACAGAAAGAAAACAACTGCTTGATCATAAGTGTCGATGGGGATATGATTGGGGATGTAGACTCTAAATGATCACCCTAGTGCCAACTCAACAATATAAAAAATATTTTGATCAAGGACACATGTAAAACCCAGGTCAATTGAGCATCAGCTACAGGAAGGAGTGGGGAGAGGGGAGGGAAAGAATATGATTCTTTAAACCAAGGAAAAATGTTCTAAATTGACTAAATAAAATTTTCAAAAAATAAAATAAAATGCCTTTTCTATTCTCTTTTGAGCTTTGCAATTTTTTATACTTAATATAAGATCAGTTAATTAATTACTTAAATATTTCCCCACATGCTACTTCTATCAACACCAGATATTAATTTTGTGGTTTCTATTAGCTAATCTCATATAAAAAGGAGAAAGGACACTAGGAGTAAATGATAAATGCATAGGTTCAAGTCATGTTCCTGATAACTGCATTATAACCCTGTTAAAGTTATTTAACCTGTTTGGTGTTCCCAAGCAATTTTCAAAGATTTTTAGTTGCAGAAAAGTTGCAAAGTATTTTCCTCACCAGGACTTTTTAAAATAATGAAATCACTGGCTTTATAAAAATAATAATATGAATAACAAAAATAATATTGCTTGATATTAAAAACAAGTAGGAAGATTGAAAGTAGGAGGGAAATATGAAGAATGAAGGAAGGAGGAAAATGAGTGGAAAAATAGGATCAATTTTTACTTGTCTCTCTTAATCCAGAATGGAAATGTTACTCTACCATATAAATCAGGCCCAATAATCCCTATGTAATAGCTTAGTTTATCAAAATGTATTATATATTATAATATATAATATATATATTATATATTTTTTCGTTTTGTTAAATAACTTTACTATACTTTATGTGATTTGCAGTTGTGTCTATGCCACAACGTATGCTTAGTCCCCGAATATAAATCATCATATCACTCTCATTAGCTTTATATTTTTTCTAATCTATCATCTGTGTCATTGATGATATTTCTTATATATGTTATACATTTTATCAATTTATATGTCCCTTGTATTTTTCAGTTACGCTTTAAATTCCACTTATTTGGTGTTACTTCATGATTATTTCAAACAAAGTTTTTCCCCATTAAGTTCGAATTTGTGTTAGACAGTCCAAAATATAATTATTCCAAATCAAGATATATCCAACTTCTTCTGTTATATCCTATAAGAGATAGAAAATCTTAGGGGTTTATATAAAAGGTTAGACTGGATTATTCAAGAGTAGGGTCACCAGGAATTTAATTAATTCCAAAGAGAATTATTTTGACAATTTATTTATAAAATAAAGAGGGAAAGTAAGAAAATCAGAGAGAGAGAAAAGGGTAAGATATCTATGCTACACTCTAAGAATTTGCTACGGCCCTGGCTCAACCCAGGCAGGGCTAGTTAATCCTTATCCAGAGAGGCCTTGGCTTTGAGCCAAGGACCTAGAGATACAAGGAGTCTCTCTCAAGAGGTAGGGCTCTTCTGAGGCGAGTCACTTCAGAAAATCCAGGAAAGGAGTCAGCCTTTTTCACTCACCACATGTCAGTCCAAAGGAAGAGATTTAAGAACAGTCACACCAAATCTAAGGTCTAAGGTCCAGTAAGAAGATTATTCACTAGCCTCCAACTCGAACTCAGAACTTTAGAAGACATCCCCACAACAAGTTGTAACTCCTTTTTAAGTACCCTTCTTTTGTGTCACTTCCTGTGACTTCCTCCACTTTTACATCTACCAAATTACAGCGAAAGCTTTGCTTAGGATTGCCCAGAGGACAGTCAGTATATTCTGATTCATCACCCACTATTGAACACATCAGTAACAGACCTCCCACACTCAATTGTGAGTGGGGTGTTTACACTTCTGGTGATTAAATCTAAAACTGGGCTGGGGAGTTAATTTAACATTCATAATTAGGGGAGAGTTAATTGAATCTTCACAATCCATTGAGTGAAGCAATACATTTAGGCTTCAAGCTCTTATTCCAGCTAATGTCTTGCCAAAATCAGCACATATTTTATTTTCAAAATGTCTGCTCATAGTTTATATTGGCAATAGCATGTAGTCAATTCATGAAAATTCAACAAATATTTATTAAGTGCTTCCTATATGCCAAACACTTATAATACAAATAAAAATAAAGATAATATTTGCCTTCAAAGAGCTTACATTTTGTGATGGTAAAGAATTAGAAATGGTTGGTTTTGCATCATTTAGGGAATGGCTGAACAAATTGTGGCATATGGTTGTGATGAAATACTATTATATTATAAGAAATGATGAGCAGTATAGTTTCAGAGAAACCTGGAAAAAATGACTTGAACGGATGCAAAGTTAAAAGAACCAGGAGAGCACATATGAGCATACAATAGCATTGTTAGAATGATCAACTGTGAATGTTATATACTCTGATCATGACAATTCAAAATTCATGATTAAAAATGCTATGTGCCTCCAGAGAGAGAACTGATGAACTATGAATTTCTATTGAAGAATACTTTTAAATGCTTTTTTCTTTATTTTTCTTTTTTATGTTTTTTTTTTGCAAAATGACTAAAATGGAAATATATTTTACATGAGTCCAAGTGTTTAATTTGTATCAAATTCATTGAGTTTTCAAGTAAGGGGGAGGATAGAGAGGACTGAGAAAATATGCAAAAGAAAAAAAATTTAAATCAATGTTTTTTATTTAATTTACATGTAATTTGGATTTTTTCATTGAATTAAATAAAAATATTGAAAATTCTATTTAATTTCACTTTATCTCAGAATCCTCATCTCTTAAATGAGTGGGTTGAAATTTATTGTCTTCTCCTGCTATAAAGTTGGAATTAATATTCCTATAAAAATTGAACATGGAAAGTAATGAAACATTCTGAATAGTAGAAGAAAATATGAAGAAAGCTGATATTGGTCAATGAGTGCTAGAATATTTTTTTCACAGCTTAGAAGAAATTTCTTACCATTTGTACTAATAATTATGCCCTTAAATTCATTACTTTGAAGTTAGTTTTTATGATGTGTTTTGTCTGGAAAGCTAGATAGCACAGTAGGTAGAGTGCCAGATCTGGAGTCAGGAAGACTCATCTTCATGAATTAAAATCTGGACTTAGGCACTTACTATCAGTGTGCCCCTGGGAAAGTCAATAAATCTTGTTTCTCTCATCTCTCCTCTGTAAAGTGAACTGGAATAGGAAATGACACTCCAGTATATTTACCAAAAATGCCCCAAAGAGGGAACCAAAGTGTCAGATATTTCTGAAAAATGACTCAACAAGATATCTTCTGATGATGATTGATATGGTTTTATATAGAAAATCAATAGAGGAGAAAGAGTTTGATTATATTCATATAGAGAATATTAATATAAGAGGTCTCTTTCTAGAATTAATAGATCAATAGTTTCTCTATAAATATTGTACTACAGTTTAGAGAAGTGTCTACACCCATGTTGGAAAAACTATGGCACATATCCCTTCTCTCTCTCCAAACACACCTAAGAATATTTCTTGGCACTTGGTCTCTAAATGATTCACCATCACTAGTATAGAGCAATGAAAGGGTTTTTCATGGACATGGAGACAAAATAATAAAATGCTCCAGAAGTGGGCCTTGAATCATTACTTTAAAATAATCACTATGTCCACAGTGCATTTCTGCCCTGCATATGAATGATGGCTAATTAAATTAATTTATTGTTGTTGGATCAAATATTTCTACTGATTAAAACATAAATATGTTTCTTTTTTTGCCCATTTGAATGAGTTTATTTAGTCAATTTATAACATTATTCCTTGGTTACAATAATGACATTATTTCCCTCCCTACCCTCCACCCACTCTTCCCGCAGCCAATGCACAATTTCATTGGGTATTACTTGTGTCCTTGATCAGAACATATTTCTATGTTGTTGTTTACACTAGGATATTCATTTAAAGCATACAACCACAACCATATCCCTTTGATTCATGTATTCAAGTAGCTGTTTTTCTTCAGTGTTTTTACTCCTGCAGTGTTTCCTCTAGATGTGGATACTGGTTTTTCTCCTAGGTTCCTCTGAGTTGTCACTAATGGAGAAGTCCATTACATTCAATTGTACCATAGTGTATCAGTCTCTGTGTACAATGTTTTCCTGGTTCTACTCTTCTGATTCTGCATCAATTCCTGGAGGTTATTCCAGTCCCCAGGGAATTCCTCCACTTTATTATTCCTGTGTGCACAATAGTATTCCATCACCAACTGTGAATTTTAAAACTATTCCACCCCAATCAGACCATTATTTAGAAGATCTGATTTAGCTATTTCCTGATCAATAACAATGGGGATACTTGGAATAACAGAATCAGGTTTTGGAAACTCCACATTCTCCACCCTACTCAGTTTAACAAGATTTGGCAAGGTCTGTATCAAACTCAAGATTTAATTATCTGAGGAGATGGCCTTCAACAGACATGTGCAAAAAAAGGACAGACTTCTGGGCTGGCCCAAGTCAAGCTAAGTAATCATTGCTACAAACGAGATGCAGAAGAGTGACTTAAAAACATCCATATCAGGATGCCATATGCCATATCAGGCATATCAGTTTCTGCCTCTTTCTCTTTCCATGGAGAGACGACTCTGGCTCACAGCTTGCTAAGCATTCTGACATCTTGGAGTGCTGGGTGGTGAGTTTTGCCCTGGAACTGATTTCAGGTTCAGGAATTTTAGCTAAACTTCTTTGGACATCAGGCTGATTCTTTCCTCCTTCACGCTCAAAACTTTACTTTCTAGATCTCCTATCTTCCTGCCTGATACTAGCCCCTTCCTTCCTCCTTCTTCTTAAAATCTTCTCTACTTTATCAATTGAATCACCATAAAATTTGGCAACTGACTTGGGTATTTCATTATTTGGGATTTCCCTTGGTGACCATTTAAATTTGGATTTTTTTTTAGTATCAACCATAATTTCACCCTTTATACAACAGATACCACAATTTGTTCAGCCATTCCTCAATTGAAGGGTATCCCCTCATTTTCCAATTTTTTTGCCACCACACAGAGTGCAGCTAGGAATATTTTTGTACACATCTTTTTCCTTATTATCTCTTTGGGGGTACTAACCCAGCACTGCTATGGCTTGGTCAAAGGGCAGAAAGTCTTTCACCACCTTTGGGCATAGTTCCAAATTGCCCTCCAGAATGATTGGATCAATTCACAACTCCACCAGCAATGAATTAATTTCCTAACTTTGCCACATACCCTACAGCATTCATTACTTTCATTTGCTGTCATGTTAGCCAAACTGCTATTCTGTGTTCACCTAATTTGCTTATAGTTTCCTTTTTATATTTAGGTCAATCACCCATTCTGAGTTTATATTGGAGTAGGGTGTGAGATGCTGAACCAAACCTAATCTCTCTCATACTGTCTTCCAATTTTCCCAGCAGTTTTTTATCAAATTGTTAGTTTTGGTCCCCAAAACTGGGAACTTTGGGTTTATCATAGACTGTCTTACTGAGGTCATTTACCACAAGTCTATTCCACTGATCCTCTTTTCTCTCTCTTAGCCAGTACCAAATTGTTTTGATAAGCAATGCTTTATAGTATAGTATGAGATCTAGGACTGAAAATCTTCCTTCCTTTGAATTTTTTTTTCATGATTTCCCTGGATATCCTTGATCTTTTGTTCTTCCAAATGAACTTTGTTATGTTTTTTTTTTCCTAATTCAGTAAAAAAAGTTTTTTCTTACTCCAATTGGTATGGCACTAAATAAGTAGATTAACTTGGGTAGGATTGTCATTTTTATTATGTTAGTTCATCCCACCCATGAGCAATCAATGTTTTTCCAATTGTTTAGATCTATTTTTAATTGTGTGGATAGTGTTTTGTAGTTGTGTTCATATAGTAACTGTGTTTGTCTCAGCAGACAGATTTCTAAGTATTTTATATTATCTAGGGTGATTTTAAATGGAAGTTCTCTTTCTAATTCTTGCTGCTGAAATGGGTTGGAGATGCATAGAAATGCTAATGAATTAAGTGGGTTTATTTTTTATCCTGCAACTTTGCTAAAATGGTTGATTGTTTCAACTAGCTTTTTGGTTGATTCTCTAGGATTCTTTAAGTAAACCATTATATCATTTACAAAGAGTGATAGCTTGGTCTCTTTATTGCCTATTTTAATACCTTGAATTTCTTTTTCTTCTCTAATTGCTACTGCTAGTGTTTCTAGTACAATGTTAAATAAAAGAGGTGATAATGGACATCCTTGTTTCACTCCTGATCTTATTGGGAAGGCTTTGAGTTTTTCCCCATTGCAGATGATTTTTGCTGATGATTTTAGATATATACTGTTTATAATTTTTATGAAAGGCCCTTCTATTCCTATAATTTCTAGTGTTTTCAATAGGAATTGGTGTTGCCTTTTACAAAGGCTTCTTTGGCATCTATAGAGATAATCATGTGATTTTTGTCATTTTGCTTTTTAATATGGTCAATTATGTGTATGTTTTTCTTAATATTGAATCATCCTTGCCTTCCTGGTATGAATCCTATCTTGTTATAGTGAATAACCCTTGTGATGACTTGCTGGAGTCTTTTTGCTAGTATCATATACAAGATTTTTGCATCTATATTCATTAAGGAGATTGGTCTATAGTTTTCTTTCTGTTTTCGACCTGCCTGGCTTTGGCATATACACACATATATATGTATTTATGCATGCATATTCTATATATCTATTTATGTCTTGTCCTTTCATCCTATATAGTTTTATACTGTTCCCTCTAAGTGTAATTCTTCTAGCTTCCCAGGTGATAACAATAGTTTTTAAGAGTTACCAATGACCTCTTTTCTTATAGGGAAACATATCATTTTAACTTATTGAGTCTCTTAAATTTTGTTTTGTTTTGTTTTGTTTTTCATTTTTCCCTGTTTTTTAATTACCTTTTGATGATTCTCTTGCGTTCTATCCTTGGTCGTCAAATTTTCTGTTCATGTCTGGTCTTTTCTTTGCAAATTCTTGGAATTCTTCTATTTTGTTGAATGACCATACTTACCCCTGTAAGAATATAGTCCTTTTTGCTGGGTAATTGATTCTTTGTTGTAGACCTAGTTCCCTTGCTTCCCAGAATATCATATTTCATGTCTTTTGGTCCTTCAGTGTGAATGCAGCCAGATCCTGCATTATCCTCACTGTGGTTCCATGGTATCTAAATGACTTTTGCTTGGCAGCTTATAATATATTTTCTTTGGTCTGATAGTGATAGTTCTTGAATTTGGATATAACATCACTGGATGTTATCAATTGGGGATTAAGTACAGGAAGTGATCTGTGGATTCTTTCAGTTTCCACTTTTTCCCTCTTGTTCAAGAATATCAGGACAGTTTTCTTGAATAATTTCCTATAGTTTTGCATCCAGGCTTTTTCTTTTTTCATGGTCTTTTGGTAGACCAATGATTCTTAAATTGTCTCTCCTTGAACAATTTTCTTAATCTTCTCTTTTGTTAATGAGATTCTTCCCATTTTCCTTAATTTTTTTTATTCTTTTGGTTTTGTTTTATAGTGTCCTGCTGCCTTGTCAGGTCACTTAATTTTAGTTGTTGTATTCTCGTTCTTAAAGACTGGATTTCATCCCTGGCTTTTTGGTCATCCTTCTCATTGTGTTCTGATTTTCTATGGAGGTCATCTTTCATACTCTTTACCTCATCTTTCATCTCCTTTGCCTCATCTTTCATCTTCTTTGTCTTATCTTTCATCTCCTTTGCCTCATTTTCTAGATGATTACTTTTGGTTTTCAAGACACTGTTTTAGGTTTCCAGATGACTTATCTTCCTGTTAAAGTTGTCTTCATCCTCTCTTAATTGTGTTTTGAATTTCATTTTGAGTTCTTCCAAAGCCTGTATCCAATTCTCTGGGATTTCTGATTTCTCATCTGCTGATCTCTCCCCCCTCTGTTCTGATTGCTGTATAGAAGCTATCTATTGTAATTTTTCTTCTTTTTCCATTGTTTGATCATATCCACCCATTCTTTGCTACCCGTATTTTTCTGTGCTCTTTCTCCTCTAATTTTATTTTTGGTTTTGGGTGCTTCAATTAATCTCCCCTCTTGTAGCTTTGACAGAAGTTCTCCTGGTTCAGTCTTTGGGGGAGGCTTGTTGGTGGTTTGAGCTTTCCTGTCCTCTGAAGGCTTTTGATTGGATTAAAGTCCAGCAGTCAATGAGGAATGGGTGTGGAGCCCAGTCTTCCCTGAGTTCTGAAGACTTTTGATGGGATTGAGTTCAGCTTGATTGGTTTGGGTGTTTTCTGAGTCCAATACCTCCTGTGTGGCTGGAGCAAATATGGAGGAACTCTACAGCTCTGGCCAGGCTGCCAGCACTATTCTACCTCTGTAGTTCCTTCCCTGCCATCTGTGTTCACTGCTCTGAGCTTGGCACAGCCTTGCCCATAAGTTATACCCTCCAGAGCAGCACCTTTGCTCACCCAGATGTTCCCACTGCCCCTAGAGTCTCAGCATTCTGGGTGGGTTGGGGGAGGGGCCCTGGGACCTTCCTTTTGCCTTCCCCCTAAATCCGAATGTTCTCAGATTCCATCCAGGCCATCTTAAATCAGAGGTCTTCTGACCCTCTAAAATGTGGACTGAAAAAGAATAAATGTATTTGAGGATATTAACAGATAACAAAAAAAATTGAATAAAATATAGGTAATATAACATTTTAAAACTAAGTAACTATATGGACTACAAGGATCCTTTATACAGATTAGAAACCCTCATATATATTTGGGGTTGTCTCCACTGATTAGTGAGAGATAATTCAATTTTTCAAGAATGAATTATTATATCAGTTTGACCATGAATCTATAGATAAAAAACATAATAATTTTTAGTAAATGCATGATTTTCAAGAATTGTTGGGGTAAAGAATAATATATCATTATGCTTGTCTCAGTTTAGTATCAGGAACTATGGACTTAGCTAGACTGGTTTTTGACCAAGAGAAAATATTCTACCATAAAATCTATATTTAGAGTCATTGGACCAGATCTTCCAAGTTTTAGAGTTCAATGACATAGCCTTCAAGAGCCTGGATAACTTAAAGGTCATAATGAGTTATTAGAGATGGTACTTCAGTGGTAGGTGCAGGATATTAGGGAAAAAAATGATAAAGGTTGAATAATATTGTGAATGAAAGCTATGGATCCTTAGTTTTATTTATCAGACAATAGGGGAAAATTTAATATTTTGTTAGCAGTAGAATAACCAGTTCACAACTGTACCTAACACAAGAATATTCTTAAAATAATATCTAAACTGGAATAGAAAGGAAAGAGACATAGAAAAAGATAAATAGAAAAACAGAGAGAGGAATAACAACAGAAACAGACTGAAATCAAGAAAACAAATTAAGTTGTGATTATAATAGTAGACAAGAAATATGATAAATCAGAACAACCATGTTTATGGTAGGAGTAGAAATGGGAAAAAAGATGTCCCATTCTAATTCTTAGACCTTTCAAACTAATTAGACATTAGAATATGTTTATTTTATTTCTTTAGATAACTCTAGAAAATTGCCCCAATTTACTTTTTAAAAAAATTTTTTTTAAATTTAATTTAAAAAAATTTTTTTTGTTACAATAATCACTTTATTTCCCTCCCTCCCTTCCACCCAACCTTTCTGGAGCCAACGAGCCATTTCATTGGGTATTACTTGTGTCCTTGACCAGAACCTATTTCCATGTTGCTGGTGTTTGCATTAGGATGTTCATTTAGAGTTTACATACCCAGCCATACTCCTTAGACCCATGTATTCAAGCCTTTGTTTTTCTTTAGTGTTTTTACTTCCACAGTGTTTTCTCTGAATGTGGATGTTGGTTTTTCTCATAGATTCCTCCAAGTTGTTCAGAATCACTGCATTGCTACTAATGGAGAAGTCCATTACATTCAATTATACAACAGTGTATCAATCTCTGGGTACAAGATTCTCCTGGTCCTGCTCTGCTCCCTCTGCATCAATTCCTGGAGGTTGTTCCAGTTCCGATGAAATTCCTCCAGTTTATTATTCCTTTGAACACAATAGTATTCCATCACAAAAATATACCACCAGTTGTTCAGCCATTCACCAATTTAAGGGTATCCCCTCATTTTCCCATTTTTTTTACCACCACAAAGAGCACAGCTAGGAGTATTTTTGTACATGTTTTTTTTTCCTTATTATGTCTTTGGGGTACAAACCCAGCACTGCTATGGCTGGATCAAAGGACCATCTTTTAGTGCTCTTTGGTCATAGTTCCAAATGGCCCTCCAAAATGGTTGGATCAATTCACAACTCCACCAGCAGTGCATTAATGTCCACATATTGCCACACCACCTCCAGCATTCATTACTTTCCTTTGCTGTCATGTTAGCCAATCTGGTAAGTGTGGGGTGATACCTCAGAGTTGTTTTGATTTTCATTTTTCTGATTATAAGAGATTTAGAACACTTTTTCATGTGCTTATTAATAGTTTTGATGTCTTTGACTGAAAATTTACTATTCATGTCTCTTGCCCATTTATCAATTTGAGAATGGCTTGGTTTTTTTGTACAATTGGTTTAGCAGTTTATAAATTCGAGTAATTAGACCTTTGTCAGAGTTTTTTGTAATGAAGATTGTTTCCCAATTTTTTGCTTCATTTCTAATTTTGGATGCATTAGTTTTGTTTCTACAAAACATTTTTAATTTGATGTAATCAAAGTTATTGATGTTACATTTTGTGATTTTTTTATAGCTCTTACTTGGTTTTAAAGTCTTTTCTTTCCCAAAGATCTGACAAGTATACTATTCTGTGTTCACCTAATTTGCTTATAATTTCTTTCTTCATATTCAGGTCATTCACCCATTCTGAGTTTATCTTGGTGTAGGGTAGGGGATGTTGATCCAAACCTAATCTCTCCCATACTGTCTTCCAATTTTCCCATAAGTTTTTATCAAATACTGGGTTTTGGTCCCCAAAACTGGGATCTTTGGGCTTAACATAGACTGTCTTTCTAAGGTCATTTACCCCATGTCTATTCCACTGATCCTCCTTTCTTTTTCTGAGCCAGTACCAAATTGTTTTGATGACCACTGCTTTATAGTATAGTTTGAGATCTGGGACTGCAAATTCTCCATGCTTTGCATTTTTTTCATTATTTCTCTGGATATCCTTGACCTTTTGTTCTACCAAATGAAATTTGTTATGGTTTTTTTTTCTAATTCTAAAGTTTTTTGGTAGTTCAATGGGTATGGCACTAAGTAAGTAAATTAATTTGGGGAGAAATGTCATTTTTATTATGTTATTTCTTCCTACCCACAAGTAATCAATGTTTTTCCAAATGTTTAAATCTAGTTTTAATTGTGTGGAGAGTGTTTTGTAGTTGTGTTCATATAGTTCCAGTGTTTGTCTCGGCAGACAGATTCCTAAGTATTTTGTATTATTTGGGTGATTTTAAATGGAATTTTACTTTCTAATTCTTGATGCTGAAATGAGTTAGAGATATATAGAACTGCGGATGAGTTATGTGGATTTATTTTGTATCCTGAAACTTTGCTAAATTTGTTGATTATTTCGAGTATCTTTTTGGTTGTTTCTCTAAGATTCTTTAAGTAAACCATCATATCATCCGCAAAGAGTGATAACTTGGTCTCCTCATTACCAATTTTAATACCTTCAATTTCTTTTCTTCTCTAATTGCTACTGCTAGTGTTGCTAGTGCAGTGTTAAATAATAGAGGTGATTATGGACATTCTTGTTTTACTCCTGATCTTATTTGGAAGGCTTTCAGTTTTTCCCCATGGCAGATAATGTTTGCTGATGGCTTTAGATATATACTGTTTATTGTTTTTTAGGAAAGGCCTTTCTATTCCTATACTTTCTAGTGCTTTCAATAGGAATGGGCATTGTATTATATCAAAGGTTTTTTCTACATCTATTGAGATAATCTTGTGATTGTTCTTGGTTTGCTTGTTAATATGGTCAATTATGTGGATGGTTTTCTTAATATTGAACCATCCTTGCATTCCTGGTATGAATCCCATCTTGTCATAGTGAATAACCCTTGTGATGACTTGCTGGAGACTTTTTGTTAGTATCTTCTTTAAGATTTAAGCATCTATATTCATTAGGGAGATTGCTCAAAAGTTTTCTTTCTCTGTTTCTGACATGCCTGGTTTTGAGATCAGTACCATATCCAGGTCATATAATGAATTTAGTAGAACACCTTCTTTGCTGATTCTGTCAAATACTTTGTATAATATTGGGATTAGTTGTTCTTTGAATGTTTTATAGAATTCATTTGTGAATCCGTCTGGATCTGGGGATTTTTTCTTATTAATGTCTTGTTCAATTTCTTTTTCTGATATGGGATTGTTTAGGTAATCTATTTCTTCCTCTGTTAGTCTAGGCTATTTATATTTTTGTAAGTATTCATTGATATTGCCCTGATTGCCATATTTGTTGCTGTATAGTTGGGCATAATTGTTTTTAATGATTGTCTTAATTTCCTCTTCATTAGATGTGAGGTCTCCCTTTATATCTTGGATACCATCAATTTGATTTTCTTCTTTCCCTTTTTTAATTAGGCTGAACAGTACTTTGTCTATTTTGTTTTTTCAATGTACCAGCTTCTAGTCCTAATTATTAAATCGAGAGTTCTTTGACTTTCAATTTTATTAATTTCTCCTTTGATTTTTAGAATTTCTAATTTAGTGTTCATCTGAGGATTTTTAATTTGTTCACTTTCCAGTTTTTTAACATGCATGTCCAATTGATTGACCTCTGCCCTTCTTAAAAAATTTGTTAATATATGAACTTAAGGATATAAATTTCCTCCTGAGTACTACTTTGACTGCATTCAATAGGTTTTTAAAGGATGTCTCATCACTGTCTTTTTCAATGACATTATTTGTTTCTATAATTTGTTCTTTGACTAACCAGTTTTTGAGAATTGTATTGTTTAATTTATGATAAAATTTTTATTTACCTCTCCATGTACACTTACTAATTATTATTTTCATGGCATTGTGATCTGAGAAGGTTGCGTTTATTATTTCTGCTCTTTTGCATTTGTTTGCAATGTTTTTGTGCACTAAAAATGGTCAAATTTTGTGAATGTACTATGTGCTGCTGAAAAGGTGTACACATTTTTGGCCCTATTCATTTTTCTCCACATATCTAGTAACTGTAAGTTTTCTAAGATTTTATTAACTTCTCTTACCTCTTTCTCATTCATTTTTTGGTTTGATTTATCTAGTTCAGATAGAGGAAGTTTCAGGTCTCCCACTTGTATAGTTTTTCTATCTATTTCATCCTGTATCTCTACTAGTTTCTCCTTTAGAAATTTGGATGCTATGCCATTTGGGCCATACATGTGGAGTACTGATATTTCCTCATTGTCTATACTGCCTTTAATCAGGTTGTAATTATCTTCCCTATCTCTTTTAACTAGATCAATTTTTACTTTTGCTTTCTCAGATATCATGATTGTGACTCCTGCCTTTTTTTATCAGTTGATGTCCAATAGATTTGACTCCATCCTCTTACTTTCACCTTATGCATATCTACCTTCCTCATGTGTGTTTCTTGTAGACAGCATATGATAGGGCTTTTTATTCTTCTCCACACTGCTATTCACTTGTGTTTTATGGATTAATTCATCCCATTCACATTCAGAGTTATGATTACCAGCTATCTATTTCCCAGTATTTTGATTTCTACTCCTAGTCCTTCCTTTTCTTATTTCACTATTTCCTTCTACCCCAATGTTTGTTTTTAATAAGTCCCCCTATTTCCCAAACTTATTTTACTTCCCTTTCTACCACCCTCCCTTCTTATTCTCTCCCTTATTTTCTTTGCAGTCATCTTAAAACTACCCCCAACCCCTCCCTCTCTTATACATCTTCCCTCACTCCAGTCTGTTTGTTACCCTTCTATTCCTCTATAGGGCCCAAATCTATTCTAGTCCCCAATAGATTGGAATGTTCTTCTCTCTTTTAGTCTTTTTCAATGCACTTGAGAGTTAAGTATTTCCTATTTCCAACCTCTTTACCCTTCCAGTGTATTGATATTCTCCCTCCTCCCACCATGAGATACTTTGACACATAAATTTGCCCCCTTTTGTTTCTTTTCCCATATTTTAGAATTAACCTCTTTTTTATCTCGTTATATATATATATATATATATATATATATATATATATATATATATATATATATTCATGTCTTGTTATTTTATCCTATACAGTCTGTCACTGTTCCTTCTACATGTATTTCTGTATTTCTTCTAGCTGCCCAGGTGATAATAACAGTTTTTAAGAGTTACCAATGACCCCTTTTCTTATACAGATACATATCATTTTAACTTATTGAGTCTCTTAATAAAGTTTTGTTTTGTTTTGTTTTTCTTTATTCACTCTTTTTTAATTACATTTTGATGGTTCTCTTGAGTTTTGTGCTTGGACATCAAATTTTCTGTTCATGTCTGCTCTTTTCTTAACAAATTCTCAGAATACTTCTATTTTGTTGAATTACCATACTTTCCCCTATAAGAATATAGTCAGTTTGGCTGGGTGTTTGATTCTTTTTTGTAGACCTAGTTCCCTTGCTTTCCAGAATATCATATTCCATTCCTTTCAGTCCTTCAGTGTAGATGCAGCCAGATCCTGTGTTATCCTCACTGTGGTTCCATGGTATCTGAATGACTTCTTCTTGGCAGCTTGTAATATTTTTTCTTTGGTCTGATAGTTCTTGTATCTGGCTATAACATTACTGGGTATTGTGAATTGGGGATTAAGTACAGGAAGTGATCTGTGGGTTCTTTCAGTTTCTACTTTTTCCCTCTTGTTCAAGAATATCGGGACAGTTTTCTTAAATGATTTCCTGTAGTATTACATCCAGGCTTTTTCTTTTTTCATGGTCTTCTGGTAGACCAATGATTCTTAAATTGTCTCTCCTTGAACAATTTTCTTAATCTTCTCTTTTGTTAATGAGATTCTTCCCATTTTCCTTATTTTTTTTATTCTTTTGGTTTTGTTTTATAGTGTCCTGCTGCCTTGTCAGGTCACTTAATTTTAGTTGTTGTATTCTCGTTCTTAAAGACTGGATTTCATCCCTGGCTTTTTGGTCATCCTTCTCATTGTGTTCTGATTTTCTATGGAGGTCATCTTTCATACTCTTTACCTCATCTTTCATCTCCTTTGCCTCATCTTTCATCTTCTTTGTCTTATCTTTCATCTCCTTTGCCTAGTACTTTTGATTTTGTTTTATAGTGTCCTGCTGCCTTGTCAGGTCACTTAATTCTAGTTGTTGTATTCTAATTCTTAAAGACTGGATTTCATCCCTGGCTTTTTGGTCATCCTTCTCGTTGTGTTCTGATTTTCTATGGAGGTCATCTTTCATCCTCTTTACCCCATCTCTCATCTACTTTGCCTCATTTCTCATCTCCTTTGCCTCATTTTCACACTGGCTGATTTGGGCTTTCAAGACACTATTTTCTGTTTCCAGGTGACTTATCTTAGTTTTTAATTCCTTTTCCCAATTGTCTTCAGCTTTTCTTAATTGTGTTTTGAATTGCATTGTGAGTTCTTTCAAAGCCTGAATTCAATTCACTGGAATTTCTTATTTATCATTTGATGATCTTGCCTCCTCTCTTCTATTTGCTCTTTGTTCATTGCCTATACAGATGCTGTCTATTGTAATTCATTTCTTCTTTTTATGTTGTTTGCTTATATTTACCCCCTTCTTTACTCCCCACAGTTGTCTGTGCTCTTGCTCCTTCCTCTCATTTTTTTGGTTTTATGGTTTTCTGTCAATCTCTCCTCTTGGAGTTTTGACAGAAGATCTCTCCATGCAGTCTATGGGGTAGAGGTGTTGGGGTTTGAGCTTCCCTGTCCTCTGGAGGCTTTTGATTGGATTAAAGTCCAGTAGTCTCTATGGGAGTGGTTTTTGAGCTTGGGATTCCCTGACCTCTGAAGACTTTTCATTGGCTTTAGTTCTGGTGGTTTGGGATGGATGTGCTCTGAGGCCAAAACTTCCTGGAAGGCTAGAGCAATATTGAGGGTCTCTGTCATTGTGATCAGGCTGCCTGCTCTGCACTCCCTCTCCATCTCTTTCCCCACCACTTGTGTTTGAAGCTCTGAGTTTGGAACAGCCCTGCATGCCAGGTATAACCTCCAGACAAATGTCTTTGCCTACCCAGAGGTTCCCACTGCTGCTGGAGGCTTAGTGTTCTAGGTGGGTGGGGGGAGGGGTCCTTGGACCTTCATTCTGCCTTTCCCTTAAACCTGAGTTTTCTCAAATTCTGGCTTTTGAGGGGTGTGTCTTTTGGATTGAGTCCAGCAGGAGGGTTGCTTGGCTCTGTCTTGTTGTAGGTTTGATTTTCAGTCTCCTAGGAGCATTCAGTTTGTGATCGGTAAGGAAGGGTTTTCAGAGGTCTGAATTTTTGCTGCTTCTACCTTTCCATCTTGACTTCGCCTCCCCTAATTTATTTTATTTCAGTTACTTTAACCTCTTTCTGTGAAATCCTACCTTCTATATTGAGGATAGGGAAGGTATGATCTAACTGGGAATTCTAATTTAACAAACAAATAGATTTACACTTAAAAAGTGATGGGTCAGTAAAATTCCCGATAGCATGAAAATTCTCAAATCAATCTAATCCTCAATAATCTATGATTTGACATACTTTTTAAAAGTATCTACTACTAGTCAGTAATTATTGATGGAATTGGTGGTATATTAAAGAAAATAATTAAACCCCTCACCTCATTGAGCTTATACTCTATTTTGAGATATAATACATGTGGTAATAAATGTACACAATCTATACAAAATAAGTACAGAATGTTAAGTGGAGAGGTAATAAGAAGTGTGTGATCAGGATTTGCCTTTTATTATTAGCAAGGTTTGAAGTGAGTTTTTAAGAATATTAGGGAGAATATAAGGTTAAAACTAGTGGAAGGAATATATTTCAGGCCTAGAGGAAAATGTATCAAAATTTGTTAGTATGAAATGTTTGATGAACAGGAATCAAATCTGATTGAATGAACTGTGTTTACTAAGAGGAAATTTATAGTAAAATCCTAGCAAAATAAATTGAACTCAAGTTGTGAAGTGCTCTAAATGCCAAATAAGTATTTGTTTTTGTTTCAAGAGTAATAAAGATTTTGGAGCTCATTTTGGCACAGTGTAAAGAGTGGATTGTGAGAAACTACATAGTGTGTTCTAGGTAAGACAGAAGAGGACACTGAAGAAAATTAGGATGGCCTGGTTCTTTTGTTTTTTTTCTATGAAGTTCTCCCAACAGAATAAAAAAAAACAAATATAATCTTCTTTAAAAGTTATTGCTATAATTATTACAAACTGTTTTGTGACATAGGTTATATAAAGCAAATTCATAAACCCCATTGAAGACTATTCTGTTTCCTATAAATAAGAAGAGTAGGATGCTACATTCAGAAATAAAAAGGTTAAATAATTTAGAAAATAAAATGAGAAGAAAGGCCTTTTATAATTTTTGGGAGATTTTTAAGGAATTGAAGCAATAATAAAAATTTTAAATATCCCTTTAGATGAAATTGAGAAGATTTTTAACTATAAAAATAGATGAAGCTAGAATAACAATGAAAGGTATTTATTAAGGATGAAGTATTTACAGAATGAAGTATTCCCCTTCATGGGAGCAGAGCTTGTTTTAGTACCCAGGAATATGGATAAAACTACATGATGAAATGCAGATGTGGATTAGTGGAGCTAGTCTTGTCAGTAAAAGGGACATAGTGAAAGAGCTTTAAGACTTCATTAAAGTTCTTAACTGAAATACCATTTAATCCCTTCTACAAATTACCTGAAGACAATATGCTTTCCTTTCATTATTAGGTAAGCCCCATTTATATTTAAGAAGTTACTCTCATACACAACCCTCCATGGTCAAACTGACATTTTATTGGCATCCTACTGACAAAGTAAACAAGCAAAGAGATTTGGACACTGGTGAAGACTGATGGACTCTATCTCATGTTTGTTTTACATGGTGATAAGAGAATTAGGGAAAAATCTATAGAATAAAACACTCAAAAATACTTTATTAGTATATATAAAAGTAATTTATACACTGAGAAATATTGTATAATGTAAAATATAGCCTCATGATTGAGTTTTATTTTATATTAGTGTTTAATGTGTTTAGTAATATGGTTATACATATCATAACAAATAAAAGGAATGAAAAAAGGAATACACTGGAAATGTCCAAAGTAAAAATGGATGTTTGTTTGAAATTGCTCCACTATTTTTATTAGTTGTGTATTCCAAGGGTACTCTTAATTCTTTCCTTTTGCTTGATCACATATTACTTTGAATGAAACTTAACGTTATTAATATGTATAAGCATGTATTTGCATACATACATATGCATTTACACATAAATAACTGAGTGATTAATGCATTAAATGGTTAAATGAATGAAAAAAAGAATTTGTTATATGCTTGTATTGGAGTACTTTCCTAGGTGCAACTGATAAATGTATAAAAAGCAAAATCAGTTTTATCATCTCAAGGAACTTATTTATAAATGGGTAATGGAGGAGGTAACACAAAGTAAAGTTGTAACTCTGGAGTGATACTTTGGTCTGAAAGTCAGAAAAAGTGGATTAACATATTCCAACCAGGAATAGTGATTGAGGTGATTTCATCTTTAATTCTAAAATTTAGAGTTATTCATGGCAAAAGGGAAAAAATAAAGTAACTGAGGGAACACTGTCACTGCCTAAGCTAGTGAGAAGATGATTAGAAAGCAAGAGTCTAGAATGAAGTGAATCATGGCTGCATTTTTTTTAAATTCAGAACAGGCACTCACAAATCAGATGATGGTGTGCCAGGGTCAATGTTTCCCAAGTCAAATGATGTAACAAGTGAAGGAAGATATGGACACTCATTATAAGCTCATTGACAAACACTAAAACTATAAAACAGCAGTACAAAATGCCTTTTATACTGTCTTGCTACTTAAATTATTAAAGCATACAACACTTTGATAAACTATCATATAGTCATTTTGTCTTTATTTTGACTATGAACTTCCTGAGCAGTACCTTTAAGACTGATGCTTATTGTCCTGTTTAGGTAGTGTTTGTTTCCTGCCACTATTCATGATTTCTGACAGGAACATTGCAGAAACTTTTCCCCTAATAGCATTCATCTCTGAAGGAGGAACTCAGGAGTTCTCATACTCCAAGGTAGCCACTACTCAAAAGCCTGTCTCTCAAGATCTCTGGTCATCTATGATCAGGAAAGAAATACAAATACAAAAGGTACCTAAATATCCTATTTTGGGAATCTAGATTGTCTAGGTAGTGCACCTGCCTACTATTATAAGCAACCTGCAATCAGAAATGTTTGGTGGGGTTGGCAGGAATGGAGGGAGAGGTTACTCAACTCTCAAGACATCCAATAGAAACAGCCTCCACAGGTTGAGCAGTTCCAGATTTTAAATTGTATTATAAAACAGCAATTACCAAAAATACCTGGCACTCTAAGAAACAGAAAGTTAGATCAGTAGATAGGACAGACATATGCCAAAGAGTAATAAAACATTATAATAATATTTTGTTTGATAAGAAATATAAATGTAGGTTTGGGGGATAATAAATCATCATTTGGTAAAAATTGTTTGGTGAGCTTGAAAGTAGTTAGACAGAAACCAGATTTAGATCAATATCTTATATCATTCACTAAGATCAAAATGGATACATGATCTAAGTTCAAAAGGAGGCATCATAAGTAAATAAGTAGAATATAGAATATATTTCCTACCTTATGTGTTGATAAGGGAGAAATATATGAGTTAAGAAGAGATGGAGAGTATTGTGAAATATAAAATGGATAATCATGACAACATTAAATTGAAAAGTTTATTTACATAATAACATTGCTGGGTTTTATTCCCAAAGAGATTAGGGGAAAATGAAAATAATCTATAAATTCCAAAATATTTGGAGCACCTCTTGGAGCAGCAAAGAATTGGAAATTGGGGGGATGTCCATAAACTGAGAAATGGCTAGACAAATTGTGGTTTATGATTGTGATGGAATACTACTGTGCCACAAGAAATAATGAACAAGATAATTGTAAAAGAAAACTTAGGGAAAAAACTAGGATAATTAATATTGAAATCTGTAGAAACAAAAAACAACAAATGTATGGCCACAGATTTAATTTTTGAAGAATAAATTGTCAGTGTTACCTCCATAGAAAGAAATGAAGGATTGAAACATGATATAATGATGTCTTCTGTACAAACAAACAACAACAAAGAGAAAAAACTCTCCACAAATTCTCCATGGGCTTTATAAAGGGCAAAATAAAATAAACATATACGTAACCATTGCCTAACTTTAGGTTAAAATAATTTTTTTCATATTTCAGATGTTCAAAATTACCTTCTCCCTGCCCTTTGATCTCCTAAGCTTGAATGTCTACTGACCTGTATTAATTGGAATAATTTATTGCCTGTTAGAATATGATATTTTATTTTCATGGACCATAAGAAGTCTTTTTTCTTCGTCACATTCTGCGTTCATTATTATTATACTGATAAAACATAACATGTTTGTTTAAACATATATTGATTTTTATGTCAGCACTGATTTCTAACAGTTGCAATCTCACATTGTAAACTAATTTATATTGATTTCTATCGACAGAAACATACTGCAACCCATATATTTCCCATTATTCAGAAATAGCATGATTTTTATTTAGTGTGGTAATATAGTTTCATAATTTAAAGATAATGTTCTATTGTCTTATATTTTTCAAATGAGTTAAGATGATATATTATTAAATAAATATATGCTTACAATGTTAACTACCATACATATTATTTATTATTTTATTTTTTTGAAAATTTTATTTAGTAAATTTAGAACATTATTTCTTGGTTACAAGAAACATATGCTTTCCCTCTCTCCCCTCGCCCCACCTCATCCCTTAGCCAACATGCAATTCCCCTGAGTTTTACATGTGTCCTTGATCAGAACCTATTTCCATGTGGTTGATGTTTGTACTAGGATGATCATTTGGAGTTCACATCGCTGATAATATCCTCCTTGACCCATGTAATCAAGCAGTTATTATTCTTCAGTGCTTCTACTCCCACAGTTTTTCCTCTGAATGGGGATAGTGTTCTTTCTTATAGATCCCTCCAAGTGCTTCAGTATCACTGCATTGCCACTAATGGAGAAGCCCATTACATTCGATTATACCACAATGTATCAGTCTCTGTGCATAATGTTCTCCTGGTTCTGCTTCTCTCTGCCTCAATTGCTGGAGGTCATTCTAGTTCACATGAAATTCCTCCAGTTTATTTTTCCTTTTAGCACAATAGTATTCCATCACTAAAATATACCACAATTTGTTCAGCCATTCCCCAATTGAAGGGCATCCCCTCATTTCCCATTTTTTGCCACCACAAAGAACTATGAATGTACTTGTACAGGTCTTTTTTCCTTATTATCTTTTTTGGGTATAAGCCCAGTAGTGATATGCCTGCATCAAAGGGCAGGGAGTCTTTCAGTGCCCTTTGGGCATAGTTACAAATTGCCCTCCAGAATAGTTGGATCAATTTACAACTCCACCTGCAGTGCATTAATGTCCCAACTTTGTTACATCGCCTCCAGCATTCATTACTTTCCTTTGCTGTCATATTAGTCAAACTGCTAGGTGTGAGGTGATACCTCAGAATTGATTTGATTTTCATCTCTCTGATTAAAAGAGATTTAGAACACATTTTCATGTGCTTAATAATAGTATTGATTTCTTTGACTGAAAATTGCCTATTTATATCCCTTGCCAATTATTCAAATGGGGATTGGCTTGAATTTTTTCTACAATTGTTTTAGATCTTTATGAATTTGAGTAAATAGACCTTTCTCAGAGGATTTTGTTCATAAGATTTTTTTCCAATTTGTTGCTTCTCTTTTAATTTTGATTGCATTGGTTTACATTTTGTGTTTCTTTTCTAACTCTTGTTTTGTTTTAAAATCCTTCCTTTCCCAAAGATCTGACATATATACTATTTTATGTTCACATAATTTGCTTATAGTTTCCTTCTTTATATTCAAGTCATTCACCCATTCTGAGTTTATCTTGGTGTTGGGTTTTAGATGTTGATCCAAACCGAATCTCTCCCAAAATGTCTTCCAATTTTCCCTGAAACTTTCATCAAATAGTGGATTTTGGTCCCAAAAGCTGGGATCTTTGGGCTTATCATAGGCAGTCTTTCTGAGGGCACTTACCCCGAATCTATTCCACTGATCCTCCTTTTAGATAGCACCAAATGGTTTTGATGACCACTGCTTTATAGTATAGTTTGAGATCTGGGACTGCAAGGCCACTTTTCTTTGCATTTTTTTTTCATTATTTCTCTTGATATCCTTGATCTTTTGTTCTTTCAAATGAACTTTATTATTTTTTTCTTCTAATTTTTGGTAGTTCAGTGCCTATGTCACTAAAGTAAATTACATTGGGTAGGATTATCATTTTTATTAGGGTAACTCATCCTACCCATGTGCAATCAATGCTTTTCCAATTGTTTAAATCTAGTTTTAATTGTATGGAGAGTGTTTTGTAGTTGTGTTCATATAGTTCATGTGCTTGTCTCATCAGATACTTTCCTAATATTTTATATTATCTAGTGTGATTTTAAATGGAATTTCTTTTTCTAATTCTTGCTGCTGAGAAGTGTTGGAAATATATAGACATACTGATCACTAATGTGGGTTTATCCTGCAACTTTGCTAATGTTGTTGAATATCCACTAGCTTTTTAGTTGATTCTCTAGGATTCTTTAAGTAGACCATCATATCATCTGCAAAGAGTAATAACTTGGTCTCCTCATTGCCTATTTTAATACCTTCATTTTCTTTTTCTTCTCTAATTGCTATAGCTAGTGTTTCTAGTACAATGTTAAATAATAGAGGTGATAATGGGCATCCTTATTTAACTCCTGATCTTATTTGGGAGCCTTCTAGTTTATCCTCATTGCAAATGATATTTGCTGATGGTTTTCAATATATACTGTTTATTATTTCTATGAAAGACCCTTCCATTCCTGTGCTTTCTAGTGTTTTCAGTAGAAATGAGTGTTGAATTTTGTCTAAGGCTTTTTCTGCAGATATTAAAATAATTATGTAATTTTTGTCAGTTTGCATGTTGATATGTTAATATGCATTCCTGATAAAATCCTACCTAGTCATAATGAAAAACCCTTATTATCACTTGATGGAGTCTTTTTCCTAGTATTGTATTTAAGATTTTTGCATCTATGTTCATTAAGGAGATTGGTTTGTGATTTTATTTCTCTGTTTTTGACCTGCCTGGCTTTGGAATCAGTACCATATTTGTGTCATAGAAGGAATTTGGTAGAACTCCTTCCTTGCTAATTCTGTCAAATAGTATGTATAATATTGGGATTAGTTGTTCTTTGAATGTTTGATTGAATTCATTTTTGAAGCCATCTAGTCCTGGGTTTTTTTTTTTCCTTAGGCAGTCCTTTGATGGCTTGTTAAATTTCTTTTTCAGATATGGGGTTGTTTAGGTATTGTATTTCTTCCTCCATTAATCTAGACAATTTATATTTTTGTAAATATTCATCCATATCACCTAGATTGCCATGTTTATTGCCATATAATTGGGCATAATAGTTTTTAATTATTGCCTTAATTTCCTCTTCACTAGTGGTGTGGTCTTCCTTTTCATCTTGGATACTGTCAAGTTGGTTTTCTTCCTTTCTTTTTTAAATTAGATTTATCAGTACTTTGTCTATTTTATTTATTTTTTTCAAAGTACCAGCTTCTAGTCTCGTTTATTAAATCAATAGTTCCTTGACTTTCAATTTTATTAATTTCTCCTTTGATTTTTTGGATTTCTAATTTAGTCTTCATCTGAGGGTTTTTAATTTGCTCACTTTCTAGTTGTTTCTAAATTTGCATGCCCAATTCATTGATCTCTGCCCTCCCCAATTTGTTAATATTTTAACTGAAGCATATAAATTCCCTCCTGAGTAGTACTTTGGATGAATCCCTTAGATTTTGAAAGTATGTTTATTTATTTTCATTTTCTTCACTGAAATTAGTAATTGTTTCTTTGATTTGTTCTTACCTAACCAATTTCGTAGAATTGTATCGTTTAATTTCCAATAAATTTTTTGATTTGCCTCTCCATATACCATTACTAATTGTTACTTTCATTGTATTGTGATTTGAGATGGTTGCATTTATTATTTTTGCTATTTTGTACTTGTTTGCAATGTTTTTATGCCCTAGTACATGGTCAGTCTTTGTGAATGCACCATGTATTGCTGAAAAGAAAGTTTATTACTTTTTGTTCTTCTAACTCTAATTTTTCTAAGATTTCATTCCCTTCTCTTACCTCTTTCTTATTTTTTTTATCATTTCTTGGCCTTTTAGCTAAGATCAAATGTAGTATCTTATACTTTTGGGGGGTTGATTTATGTAGTTCTCATAGAGGAAGTTTCAGGTCTCCCAAGAGTATAGTTTTTCTATCAATTTCATCCTTGAGGTCAATAGTTTCTCCTTTAGAAATTTGGATGGTATGTCATTTGGTGCATATTTGTTGAGTACTGATATTTCCTCATTGAGTATACTGCCCTTTAGAAAGATATAATTAACTTCCCAATCTGTTTTTACTAAATATTTTTTCTTTGGCTATGTCAGATATCATGATTGAGACTCCTGCCTTCTTTTTCTCAGTTGATGACCAATAGATTTGGCTCCATCCAATTACTTTTACCCTACATGTGTCTATATTCCTCATGTGTGTTTCTTCTAGACAGCATTTAGTAGGGTTTTGATTTCTAATCCACTCTGTTATTTGCTTGTGGTTTAGGGGTGAGTTCATTCCATTCACATTCAGAGTTATGATTACCAGCTGTGTATTTCCCAGCATTTTGATTTCCACTCCTAGTCCAGCCCTTCTTTCACTATTTCCTTCTACACCATTGTTTTGTTTTTAATAAATCCCCCTAATTCCCACCTTTATTTTACTTCCCTTTCTACCCTCTCCCTTCTTATTCCCCTCTTATTTTCTTTACAGTCTTTTTATACTACGCCCCCCATGCTCTCCCTCACTTGTATTGCTTCCCTCCCCATCAGTCCATTTGTTACCCTTGTATTTCTTTATAGGGCACAAATGAATTTTCTGACTCAATATATTTGATTCTTCTTCCATATTTGAGTCAATTTCAATGCACGTAGAAATTGAGTATTTCCTATCTCCAATCTCTTTACACTTCCAGTGTATCGATATTCTTCCCCTTCCCACCATATGCTTCTCTGTGACATATAAATTTACCCCATTTTTTTCTTTTCCCATTTCTCTTAGTATTAACCTCTTTTTAAACTAGTTGTATCTATCTATCTATATATGCATACATATATCTATATATATATCTATGTCTTGGCATTTCATACTATACAGTTTGTCACTGTTCCTTCTAATTATAATTCTTCTAGCTACACAGCTGATAATAACTATTTTTAAGAGTTACCAATATCCTCTTTTCTTGTAGGGATACATATTTTAATTTATTGGGTTCATTACAAAACTTTTTTCCTTTGTTTTTGTTTTTTACTTTTTTCTTAATTAATGTTTCATGATACTTTTGAGTTCTGTTTTTGGGTATCAAGTTTTCTGTTTAGTTCTGGACTTTTCTTTACAAATGCTTATAATTCTTCTATTTTATTAAATGGCCATACTTTCCCCTGTATGGATAATAGTCAGTTTTTCTGTGTAGTTGAATCTTGGTTGTAGACCTATATCCCTTGCTTCCTGGAATATCATATTTTTTGCCTTTCACTCCTTCAGTGTAGATACAGCCAGATCCTGTGTTATCCTCACTGTAGTTCATTGGTATCTGAATGACTTCTTTGCAGCTTGTAATATTTTTTCTTTTTTCTGTTAGTTCTTGAATTTGCCTATAACAATCCTGGGTATTGTCAGTTAGGGATTAAGAACAGGAGGTAAACTGTGGATTCTTTCTATCTCCACTTTTCCCTGTTGTTCTAGAATGTTAGAGCAGTTTTCTTGGATAATTTTCTGTAGAATTATATCTAGGCCTTTTCTTTTGTAATGATCTTCCATCTGTTCAATAATTCTTAAGTTGTTCCTCCTGTACCTGTTTTCTTGATCTTCCATTTTGTGGATGAGGCTTTTCATATTTTCCTCATTTTTTATTTTTTTGATTTAATTTTATAGTTTCTATGCTGCCTTGTGAAGTCATTTGCTTCTAATAATTTTATTCTAGTTTTTAGATACTGAATTTCATCCCTGGCTTTTTGGTCATCCTTCTCTTTCTTGTCTGATTTTCTTTGGAGGTCAACTTTTATTTTCTTTGCCTCAACTTTCATCTCCTTTGCCTCATTTTAAAGGTGATTATTTTTTGGCTTTTAAGACATTCTTTTCTTTTTATAGTTCAAGTGACTCTGATTCTAGGTGACTTATCTTGCTTTTTTTAAGTTCTTTTCCCAGTTTTCTTCAGTCTCTATTAATTGTGTTTTGACTTCTTCCAAAGCCTAGGTTTAATTTGCTGGTGTTTCTGTGTTTTTCCTTGGTGTTCCTTTATCCTTTTCTGTTACATTTGTTCTTTGTCCATTGCCTGGATAGAAGCTGTGAAATGTAATTTCTTTTTTCTTTTTCTGTTGTTTGCTCATATTTGTACCTTCTTTTTCCCCTGTACTTGCCTATAGTCTTGTTCCTTTCATTATGTGCTGGATCTCTGGGTTTGGTCTTTTCTGTCAGCTTTCACCCTTAGAGTTTAGTCAGCAAAGCTCTCAGAGCCATATGTGGGAGGGGAGTGTTGGAGCTTGAGCTTCCCTGCCCTCTGAAGGCTTGATAAGTTTAAGGAGTTGGTCTTGCAGAGCTGGATGTGCCCTGAGGCCAAAACATTGGGAAAGGAGGGGGACAATATGGATTTTCTCAGCTGTGCTTGGGTTTCCTTCTCTGAGGTTCTCCTCCAGCTGACTCCCTGCAGCCTGTATTCAAAGCCCTGATACTGGCACAACTTTGCCCACAAGGTACTCCCTCTAGACTAGCACCCTTGCCTGCCCAGAGATTCCATCCACTGCTGAAGGCTCAGAAATGTAGGTGGAGGAGGGTTCCTGAGACCTTCCTTCTTCCTTCCCCTTAAACCCAAGTCTTCTCTAATTCAGGCTTTTTGGTTGCGTATCTTTTAATTTGAGTCCAACAGGAGGGTTTCTTAGCACTGTCCTATTGTTAAGATTTGGTTTCCAGTCCCCTAGGAGCATTTTGTTTTTAATTAGTGAGGAAGGTTTTTCAGAGGTCTGAACTTTTGCTGCATCTATGCTTCCATCTTGATTCCACTTCCTATATTATTTTTTAAGTAGAGACATTCTTATTATATTCTTTTTGAGGACTGTATAGCTAAAGAAGCAAAATCTACATGTTCATTTTGAATCCATATTACGGCCCATTTTAATTTATATTTAACTATTTTGGAGTAGAGATCAGGGTGTTTGGGGTAGGGTGGAGGGATCTGAATTATCATGCATATATGGAGATTTAGTGTATCTATCTGTAGTCTGTAGTGTGACAAAGAAGTTAAGGGGCAAGAAAAAATTTATTTTGGGAATGGAATAGGGTAAAGGGAAGAATTCCCAAATTATCTCTGAATGTTTGTTAATATCATGAACTCCTGTAACACATCAAAATCCTCAAGAACAATCTGGAGCTATTTATCCCATTTTCAGATATTCAGATAGGGTATTCTCCTGGTATAAGAGAGGACCTCTTTAGTCCCATTCCCTAATTCTCCTAAGACCTAGGCCAATACTTCCATAGCAGGTTTAAAGGTATTAGAAATTTCAAGGACTCCTCTGGTCTCACATTGAGGCCCTTTAATCTTTCTAGACCAAATATAATCCTCTTTAAAACATCCAAAACATTTAAATATTGGGTTTTGTGACATGTGACACAAAAGGGAGAAAGTAAAATAATGTAGTCTTTTATATACATTGTATTATTTGTAACTATTCTGTGTCAAAAATCTTTAAGGTTGTATTAAGCATTATTGGTACAGTTGTCACAATGGATTAGCTCTATACATTATAGGAACAAATTATTATTGTGTTTAAGAAATTATTATGATTTGGATGATGAGTTTTAATGGGAAGATATTCAAAATGAATTTTTTCTTTTTATAAACTGTAAATATTTACAAAATTTTGCACATTCATTAGAATAGGTCTTTTGGAAGTTATGATAACTGATATTTAATTTTATCATTGAAGATTTTATTTTAATTTTTGAGTAAAATATAAGTAAACAATGCACAGTCTTAGGATTAGAAGTCTGAGAATATATGCATCAAAGTGAAAAGAAGAAAAGGACAAATTATGGGGAGAAATAGTGGATGGAAATATGCAATTAGTAGTTATGATTTTGAAGTGAATGGGATTAATTCAATCAAATGTAAATGGATAGCTTAATGCATTAAAAACCAAAACCTGAAAATATGTTGTTCATAGGAAACACAATTTAAAAATGAGAGACATGAATAGAGTAAAAATTAAGGTCTTGAATAGAATTCAGAGTGCCTCAACTGATACAAATAAAGGAAGAGTATTAATCATGATTTTTGAAACATGTTAAATTTAAAATAGATTACTCAAAAGAGAAAAAATAGGGAAGTTATATTGTTAAAAGATACTATAGATAATGAAAATTTATCATTATTAAACCAATATGCACCAAAGTTATGGCATCCATAACAAAATTAAAGGAATTAAAGTAGGCAATGAAGAAACTATCACCCTTTGCAAAGGATATAAAGATATATTAGGGAAATTATAGAGAATCAACTAAAACACTAGTTGAAATAAATAATAAATTTAGTAAAGTTGTGGGGTACAAAATAAATCCATATAAATCATTTGCATTTCTATATATTTCCAAAAAAATTCCAGTAGGAAAAGCTAAAATAAGAAATTTAATTTAAAATAACTCTAAACAATATAAAATACCTGGAATCTCCTTGCTTAGACAAACACAAGAGTTAAATTAACACAATTTTAAACCAATTTGCTCACAAATAGTCAGATCTAAACAATTAGAAAAATATTAATTGCTCATGGGTAGACCAAGCTAATAAAACAAAATTGACAATGCTACCAAAATTAATTTATTTATTCAGTGCCATGCCAATCAAACTACTAAATAATTATTTAATAGAACAAAGAAAATGTTAATCTTCAAAAAAAAGTCAAAAATATCAAGGGAAATAATGGAAAAATATGAAGGAAGGAGGGCTAGTAATATCTGATATCAAACTGCACTATAAAGCAGCAATCATCAAAACAATCTAGCACTGACTAAGAAATAGAATGCACATCAATGGGGTAGATTAGATATACAACATATAGCAGTGAATTACCTTAGCAACTTAGTGTTTGATAAACCCAAAGATCCCAGGTATTAGAATAAAAATTAACTTTTTTACAAAAACTACTGCTGGGAAAACTGGAAAACAGTATAGAAGATCTCACACCCTATACTAAGATAAGGTGAAAATGGTTATATGATTTAGATAAAGAATTATAACATAACTAAATTAGAGGAACACAGAATAGTTTACCTGGCAGACCTTTGGAGACAGAAAGAATTTATGACAAAGCAAAAGATAGAGTATTATAAAATTAAAATTAATAATTATTATTATATTAAATTAAAAAAAAACTTCTATACAAATAAAATTATTTTAACCAATATTAGGAGGTAAACAAGAACCTGGGGGGAAGTTTTTGTAACAAATGACTCTGACAAAGGTCTAATTTCTCAAATTTGTAAAACTAAGATAAGTTTATAAGAATAAAAGTCATTCCCCAATTGTCAAATTGTCAATAGGCAGTATTCTGATGAAAAAATGAAAGCCATCAATAATCATTGGGAAAAATGTTTTAATTTAATCTTCATTAGAGCAATGCAAATTAAAACTCAGAAGTACCACCTCATCCCATTTAGATTGGTTAATATGGCAATGTTGGAGAAGATGTGGCAAAATTAATTCACTAATGCTTCGTTGGCAGAGTTGTAAACTAATCCAACCATTCTAGAGGGCAATTTGGAACTATACCCAAAGGGCTAGAAAACTGTGAATACTGGGGCAGTGAGGTGACTCAATGAATTTAGAGCAAGGCCCGGAGATGGGAGGTCTTGGGTTCAAATTTGTCCTCAGACACTTCCTAGCTGTACGACCTTTGGCAAATCACTTATCCTCATGACTTAGCCCTTACCACTCTTCTGCCTTGGAACCAATACACAGTATTTACTCCAAGATGGAAGGTAAGGGTTTAAAAAAAAAAAAAACTATGTATACTTGTTGATCCAATAATACCACTACTTGGTCTGTATCCCAAAAAGATCAAAAAAAGGGAAGGGACCTACTTTAATAAAAATAATTATAGCAGCTCTTTTTTGTAGTGTCATAGAATTGGAAACTGAAGAGATGTCCCTCAATTGGGGAATGACTGAAAAAGTTGTTGTACATGTTGGAAATGGAATACTATAGTATAGTTTGCGATCTGGTAATGTTAGGTTCCCATCCTTCACATTTTTTCCATATTATTTCCCATCATATTCTTAACTGTTGTTCTTCCAAATGATCTTTATTATATATTTTTTTCTAATTTAATGAAAAAGTTTCTTGGTAGTTTGATAGGTTTGGGACTACATAAGTAAATTAATTTGAGTAGGATTGTAATTTTTATTCTATTAGTTTGTCTGATCCAGAAGCAATTAATGTTTTTTTTCTGATTATTTAAATCTAGTTTTAATTGTGTGGAAAGTGTATTGTAGTTGTGTTCCTATAATTCCTATGTTTATCTTGGCAAATAGATTCCTAAATATTTCATATTGTCTAGACAGATTTAAAATGGAATTTCTCTTTCTAATTCTTGCTACCAAGTTGTGTTGGAAATATATAGAATGCTCATCACTTATGTGGGTTTATTTTGTATCCTGCAACTTTGCTAAAGTTGTTGATTATTTTGACTAGCCTTTTGGTTGATTCTCTAGGATTCTTTAAGTAGACCATCATGTCATCCGCAAGGAGTGATAACTTGGTCTCCTCATTCCCTTTTTTTTTTATGACCTTAGAAACCTTTTTATTAGCAGCCTTTACAAGGGCAGGAGAAGGGACGGTGGAGATCGTGGGGCGTGCATGCGCAAAGAACGGCTCTCATGCCACCCGAACACGCCAAGACCTGGAGACCAGTGCCAGACCAAAAAGCCTCATTCCCTTTTTAATCACTTTAATTTCTTTTACTTCTCTAATTGCTACTGATAGTGTTTCTAGTATAATGTTAAATAATAACAATGATAATGGACATTCTTGTTTCCCTCCTGATCTTACTGGGAAGGCTTCTAACATCCCCATTTCAGATGATACTTGCTGATGGTTTTGTTTTTATTTTTTATTTGGTCAATTTCAAACATAATTCCTTATTACAAGGTTACAAAAATCATTTTCTATTCCTCACTCCACTCCCATAGCCCACGTGCAATTTCCCTGGGTATGACGTGTCCTTGATCAGAACCCATTTCCATGTTGTTGGTGTTTGCACTAGAATGTTCATTTAGTATCAAAATCCCCAGTCATAACCCCCTTGACCCATGTAGTCAAGCAGTTGTTTTTCTTCAGTGTTTCTACTCCCACAGTTTCTGGATGTGGATAGTGTTCTTTCTCATAGATCTCTCTGGTTTGTTCAGGAACACTGCATTGCCAATAATGGAGAAATCTATTACATTCGATTGTACCACAGTGTATCGGTCTCTGCGTACATTTTTCTCCTGATTCTGCTCCCCTCACCCTACATCAATTCCTGGAAATTGTTCCAGTTCCCATGGAATTCCTCCATTTTATTATTCCTTTTACCACAATAGTATTCCATCACCAACATATACCACAATTTGTTCAGCTATTCCCCAATTGAAGGGCATCCCCTCATTTTCCAATTTTTGCCACCACAAAGAGCACATATGAATATGAATATTCTTGTACATGTATTTTTCATTATTATCTCTTTGGTGTACAAACCAGCAATGCTATTGGCTATTCCTGTCCCTTGCCCGTTTATCATTTGGTGAATGGCTTGATTTTTTATACAATTGATTTAGCTCTTTGTAAATTTAAGTAATTAGACCTTTGTTAGAGGTTTTTGTTATGAAGATTGTTTCCCAGTTTGTTATTTCCCTTCTAATTTTAGTTACATTGGTTTTGTTTGTACAAAAACTTTTTAATTTGATGTAGTCAAAATTATTGCTTTTACATTTTGTGATTTTTTCTAGCTCTTGCTTGGTTTTAAAGTCTTTTCCCTTCCCAGAAGTCTGACATGTGTACTATTCTGTGTTCACATAGCTTACTTATAGTTTCCTTCTTTATGTTCAAGTCATTCACCCATTCTGAGTTTATCTTGGTGTAGGGTGTGAGATGTTGATCCAAGCCTAATCTCTCCCACAGGGTCTTCCAATTTTCCCTACAGTTCTAATCAAATAGGGAATTTTTTTTCCAAAAGCAGGGACCTTTGGGCTTGTCATAGACTGTCTTGCTGAGGTCACTTACCCCAAGTCTATTCCACTGGTCCTCCTTTCTGTCTCTTAGCAGGTACCAAAATGTTTTGATGACCACTGCTTTATAATACAGTTTGAGATCTGGGACTGCAAGGCCGCCTTCCTTTGCATTTTTTGTCATTATTTCCCTGAATATCATTGATCTTTTGTTCTTCCAAATGAAACTTGTTATGTTTTTTCTAATTGAGTAAAAAGTTTTTTTGGAAGTTTGATGAGTATGGCACTAAATAAATAGATAAGTTTGGGTAGGATGGTAATTTTTATTATGTTAGCTCATCCTACCCATGAGCAGTTAATGTTTTTCCAATTGCTCAGATCTAGTTTTAGTTGTGTGTAAAGTGTTTTGTAGTTGGGTTCATATAATTCCTGTGTTTGTCTCGGCAGACAGATTCCTATGTATTTTATATTGTCTAGGGTGACTTTGAATGGAATTTCTCTTTCTAATTCCTGCTGCTGAGATATGTTGAGATATATAGAAATACTGATGACTTATGTGGGTTTATTTTGTATCCTGCAACTTTGCTAAAGTTGTTGATTATCTCCACTAGCTTTTAATTGATTCTCTAGGATTCCTTAAGTAGACTATCATATGATGTAATAAAATGATGATCTGTGTGACACTATTTCTTGTTACAATAACTGGAATGTACTCTGGCTTACTAGGGGGCTACTAGTAGAGACATTTGAGGGCTGCCTAGTTAAAATGGGGATAGAAGTACTTTGAGAGTTACTGAGATGCTGCTTGAGATAGAGGGATGCTGCCACAGGGGAATGCTCTGGGATTTGCCTACCAATCTCTACTGATGACGAATAGATCAATCTATTTCCTGACCTCCTTCTCCCTTTACACCCAGATACCACACACTCCCTCACCCATTTACCTTCTTCCAACCTCTCCCTCCCATTTTCTTCTTGAATCCTGAGGCTTCTCCCCTCCACCCTGAGTGGACTATGAAGATACTCTTGTTTTCTTTCTCAGGTAAGGGATTTATTGGAAAACAGCAGGATAGAGAACTAAGGAAAGAGGGACGAGGGTTTTCCTAATCTATAATAAGGGATAGGAGGAATTTGGGAAATCAGTCCAGTCACAGTTGTGACTCTAGGATAGTCAGAGAGATGGAGGACAACTCTTTAAAATCTTCTTTCTTTTCTTCTCCACAAAACCACCAAGGTCTCTCAGCCTAATTTCAGAAGTCCCCCTCAAGGGTCCTTCAACCTGGGACAAAAGCTAACAATATTAGTTGAGCTTCTTCCCCCTATAGCCAGGCTTGCCTCCCTTGGTCAGAAAACCCCCAGAGAGAGCCAAAGTCTCCTTTCTTGGTCAGTCATCCCCAGAGAGAGAACAAAACAGCTTCTCCCCCCCCCAGCTTCAACTGCCTCTTCTTCCTTGGAATATTCCATTTGGAATCTTTGTCTTGATTGACAGACAGGTCCCCAGCCTTGTTTCTTGCATGATCTGGCTTGCAAGTCCTCTCTCTCTAAATGCCTTTTCCACAATCATCCGCAAAGAGTGATAGCTAGGTCTCCTCATTGCCAATTTTAATACCTTTTTCTTCTCTAATTGCTACTGCTAGTGTTTCTAGTACAATGTTAAATATTAGAGGTCAGAATGGGCATCCATGTTTCACTCCTGATCTTATTGGGAAGGCTTCTAGTTTATCCCCATAGCAGATGATGTTTGAGGATAGTTTTAGATATATACTGTTTATTATTTTTAGGAAAGGCTCTTCTATTCCTATACTTTCTCGTGTTTTCAATAGAAATCAGTGTTGTATTTTTTCAAAGGCTTTTCCTGAATATTTTGAGATAATCATGTGATGTCTGTTGATTTGTTTGTTAATATGGTCAATTATGTGGATGATTTGCCTAATATTAAATCACCCTTGCATTCCTGGTATAAATCCCACCAGATCATAGTGAATAATCCTTGTGATCACTTGCCAGAATCTTTTTGGTAGTTTTTGCTCTAAATCTTTTAAAATATCTACTTTCTTTAATCCTCTTAGGAAATAAACCTCATTAGCAATATTTTTTGGTAAGTTTTAAGGACAATTTCTCAGATAAAGATCTCATAAAATATATGAAGAACTTTATCATATATAAGAATATGAACTTTTACTCAATTGATAAATACTCAAAAGATATAAATAAGCAATTTTTGAATGAAGAAACCAACATCATACATAGCTATGTTAAAAATATTTTAAATAATTAATGATTATAGAAGTATAAATCAAATAATTCTGAGACATTTTATCACATATATGAGATTGGCTGAAATGATAAAAGGAACAGTATATATTTAAAACCATCAGCAAGTATCAACTGCAACCAGGATAAGTTAGAAGCCTTCCCACCAATATCAGTAGTGAAGCAAGGAAGCTCATCATCACCCCTATTTTTTAAAGATTTTACTAGAAATGCTAGCTGTAGCAATTAGAAAAGAAAAAGAAATCAAAGGGACTAAAGTAGGCAACAAGGAAACTAAACTATCACACTTTACAGATGATAAGATGATATACTTAAAGAGCCCAAGAAAATAAAATAAAAGTCTAGTAGAAATAATTAACAATGTTAGCAAAGTTGCAGTGCATAAGATAAACCCACATAAATCTTTAGCATATCTGTATATTTCCAATAAAATTCAGCAGCAAGAGTTAGAAAGATAAACTCCATTTAAAATCATTCTAGACAATATAAAATATGTAGAAATCTATCTTCTGAGACAAACACAGGAATTATAACCACAAAACATTTTTCACACAACTAAAACTATATCTAAATAATTGGGAAAGCATTAATTGCTAATGGGTAGGATGAGCTAATATAATAAAAATAACAATCCCACCCAATGAATCTACTTAATCAGTGCCATACCTATCAAACTACCAAAAATCATTTTTATAGCATTAGAAAAAATTATAATAAAGTTCATCTATAAGAACAAAAAGATCAAGAATAAAAGAGAAATATTTTTTTAATGAAGGATTTGGGCCTACCAGTACTAGATCTTAAACTGTATGGTACTGGCTAAGAGACAGAGGGGTGTGTCAATGGTATAGAATAGGGGTAATGACTTCAGGAGACTTTTGTTCAATGAACCCAAAGATCCCAGCTTTTGGGACAAGAACTCACTATTTTACAAAAAGTGCTGGGAAAATTGGAAAACAGTATGGGAAAAATCAGGTCTATATCAATATCTCACACCCTATATCAAGATAAATTCAAAATGATTAAATGACTTAAATATTAAAAAGTAAAATCATAAATGAATTAGGTGAACATAAAATAGTATACATGTCAGATCTGTGGGAAAGGAAGGAATTGAAGACCAAGCCTAAAATAGAGAACATTACAAAATGTAAAATTAATTCTTTAGATTATATCAAATAAGAATTTTTTCTACAAACAAATCCACTTCAACCAAAATTAGAAGGAAAGCAACAAACTGGGAAAAAATTAAAACAAAACTTTCTGACAAAGGCTTAATTTCCCAAATATATAAGGAACTAAGTCAAATTTTCAAAAAATCAAGCCAAAGTCAAGGGACATGAGTAGGCAATTTTCACATTAAGAAATAAAAACTATCAGTAAGCACATGAAAAAGTGTTCTAAATACCCTCCTGATTAGATAAATCCAAATTAAAACAAAGCTGAGGTACCACCTCACACCTGGCTGACTGACCAATATGGCAGGAAAGGAAAGGGATAAATGTTGGAGTGGATGTGGCAAAATTGAGACCCTAATATACTGCTGGTGGATTTGCAAATTGGTCCAACCATTCTGGAGGGCAATTTGGAATTATGTGCAAAGAGCGTTAAAAGAATGCCTCTCCTTTGATCCAGCCATACTACTTCTGGGTCTGTACCCCAAAGAGATAATAAGGAAAAATACTTATACAAAATTATTTATAACCATGTTTTTTTGGTGGTGGCAAAAAAAAATGGGAAAATGAGGGATGTCCATCAAGATCCAGGAAATGCTAAACAAATTGTGATATCTGATGGTGATGAAATACTATTGTGCTGAAAGTAATGATGAACGGAAGCATTTCTGTATGAATTGGAATGACCTCCAGGAATTGATGCAGAGCACAATGAGCAGAACCAGGAAAACACTGTACACAGATATAGATTCATTGTAGCACAATCAAATTTAATAGACTGTTCTACTACTAGCAATGCAATGATCCAGGACAATCCAGAGGAATTTATAAGAAAGAATTCTATCCACCACTAGAGAAAGAACTGTGGGGACAGAAACACAGAAGAAAAACATGATCAATTACATGCTTTGATGGGGATATGATTAGGGTTTTGATATTAAATGATCGCTCTATTCCAAACATGAATAACATGAAAATCGATTATGAACAATGATACCTGTATAACCTAGTTGAATTGCTTGTCAGCTCTGGAATGGGGGGAGGGAAGGAGAGTGGAAAAAATCATGAATCATGTAACCATGGAAAAATATTTTAAACAAATTAAAAAAAAACAAAAAATAAAATAAAATTACGAAAGGACAAATCCCCAAATGTTGGAGGGGATGTCAAAAAGTGTGGACAATAAGCCATTGTTAGTAGAGGTGTGAACTGATCCAACCATTTTGGAGAACAATCTGGAATTTTTCTCAAAGAGTTATGAAATTTTGTTTAACTTTTTATCCTTCAATAACATTTCTAGGTTTATATACTAAGGTGATCAAAGAAAAAGGAAAATAATCTATATGATTCTGATTATTTAAATAAAAATTCAATTCAATTCAAACTCTATTAAATATATATTATAGGCTTAGTGAAGGATCCCAATCATTCAGTCATCATATTGTTTATAGCAGAATAGGCATGGGGTTAGGAAAATATAGCTATTAAAATATAAACCTAACACAAATGAATTTTGTCATCATGGTAAAATATCTTTACCTTTAAGTGTCCCAGATAATTATATACTATTGTAAGCAGTTAGAATTCATTTGTATATGAAAGGGGTTTTAAATATATTTTATTAACAAATGGAATCATAGGTTTCAAACACATTTTTAAAAACTTACAATATTATGGTAAATACTGAGAGAGAGGTAATTTTAAAAAAAAATTGCTCTTTTCAGTTTACAGTGTAGGGAGGGTTATATCCTTTACCCAAATTTACAAACACACACTATACATAGTAAATTATTTATAGTTAAGTCATTATGTTTATACAAGAAGTAAAACTAAAGTGCTGTGTTCTCTCTTTTTTACCAGACATTAAGTTTAATCAAATATTTAAATACTTAAGCATTAACTAAGGCTCTTTATAAGGTTCCATGAAGGTTTCACTTAATTCTTGTTGTACTCTGCCCCCCTCAATATCTTTAAACATCTCTCTTTTCAAGGACAAGAAATACCTAATCTGCATTCTGAAGCAGAGTCTCAGTTCCTATTTAGAACATTGGGTGTCATTTAACTCTACATCTTATTACATTATCTACATTCTAGTGACGAAATAATTCTCTTACTTTATAATACTCATGCTTTTTTCAGTTTCCTCCCCATTGTGGTAGTATCTCATCTTCTTAAGCATCCATATACTGTTCCAGATCCATTATCCCTAACCTAAGTATGATAATATACTAGAAAGAATAATAAATTCATATAAAGGAGTATGACATTTGAGTCATAACTCAAATGCTTGCTAACTCTGTGACTAAATGCAAGTTTTTTTAATGTCCAAAGCATGGTTTCAATATCTGCAAAACTGTAATAATGATATTTGTCTAACCTATCTCATAGAATTGATGTGAAGAAAATGTTTTTGAATTTTTTAATTATTTTATATGAATTATAAATTGTTATACAAGTTAGTTTTTTTTTTATCATAGGATTTCTTATTTCCTAGTACATTGTGCCTTTTGTCATACTTTTACAGTTTTAAATTATATTCTCTATATACATCCTCTAAAATTTCTTACATTTTCTCTGTGTTTTTATTTTTATTTAAATATGAATTTCAGTTGAAGGCATTGTATCATTTACATTCCTCATTGTAGGTCTCTTTCCCTTTCTTCCTTAATTGCAGAGACATACAGGAAGCTAAAGAATACATGAAATAGGCATGTCCTTACTTTAAAATGTCAATTAATTAATAAATTATTAATTAAATTAATAATTGATTAAAAGTAATTAAAATAAAAATTAATACATTAACTTTTAGGGAGTATTCTAGATGTTGGAGATAAAGATACAAAAGTTAATTTTTACTAGATTTGAAGAATTTTATGTTCTCAGGTTAGAGATAATACAGGGATATTAAAGTTCAGCAACAACCTCAATAGCTCCTCTCAAAGAGACTAATTAAATGGTTATAGTATCTTTAAAAGTAGGTGCAATATTGTAGATTCCTAGATGAATTGTCATTTCTAAGGATTTTATGAGGAGACTGGGAGTTTAAAAAAACATTTTGGAAAGAACATTTAGTGTTATAGGTGGAGAAAGACTATATGAACAAAAACATGAAAGATTAAGAAAACTTTTCATGAGAGACTGTCATCACTTATATTGTAAAGAAACATTGAGAAGTGAATTCTTAAAAAGCAACATGAGCAAAGCATAGAACTGAATTTCAGAGCTCAAGAGAAGTTTGAAGTTACATTTGATGTTTAGAAGTGAATCTATATCTTCCTAATTTTGATTCATTGTTGAAATATGAGGGGGAAATGTCTTCATGTTGTTGTGATGTTATTGTCTAATTGTATAGTCAGTGAAATTTAAATTTATTTAAAGCTATGAAGATAGCAGAGTTAACTCTGGAGAAAGCTTATATGAAAAAGTTTTTTTCTTATTTAATTAATAAATTAGAATTATGGGTAAGAGGGGACTGATTAATGAGATATATTGTGTATTTTTATTAATTTATGAAGAAAATATGAACATATTACTTTATATTCTTGGAATTGAGGATAAAAATTAAGATGGTGGAAAGCAAATAATTTAAATAAGATTAGGAAATAATAGACACTGTCCATAAATCTTGTCAGAAAAGTGTATATAAAACTTAATCATACTAAAAAATAAGTTTTGTGAAGAAGACATTACTCATCTGGGAATAAACAAGAAAGGTTTCATCTAAGTTGGATCATTTAAATATTGGCAGAAATCAAAAATTCAAGATTTAGTGATGAGTCTCAAGGAAAGGCCCCAAAATAGAATGTGGAATGTCAGTTGGGAAGAACAGTTATTAAGGTAGTGTGATTAGATTTAGAGTACATGACAATGATAATGTGTAAGAAAAGTGCAAAGGCAGTCTTAATCCTTTGCTCTAATTTAACTGGGGTAAGAGCTGGCTGGCTAAGTGGACAGAGAGCCAGACCCAAAGATAAGAGGTTCTGTTACTATGGAGACCAGCCCACAGTTAAAGGAAATAGAAACTGCTCTCAGAGAGGAAGTGATGTAAGAATGACAGCTGGACAGTGAGTGATAAAGGCAGACATAAAGTGTAAGAAGAGGCCTTTGGCTCTGATGTTTCCTGAGGGCATTGTTTAAACAATGAGTTAGTTACACTATATAGAAGATAGGAGACCAGTTTAATGAATTTTTGTTTTAATTGAGAAAAAAAAAAGTAAAGACAGAAAGATAAGGAAGAGAGAGAGAGAGAGAGAGAGAGAGAGAGAGAGAGAGAGAGAGAAAGAAAGATAGAGAGATTGAAAGAGATTTAACTGTCTACTCTAGTGTTACCTAAAAACTTAAATGTTCTTATATCAACCTATAAACTACCTTTTGAAGGAGTCTCACTAATAACTCTTCAGCCTAGCTCACTAGGCCCAACCTACACTATATATAGTGTAATGAACTCACTAAACAATGGACAGCTACCAACCCACACACACTCCTTCAATCAGATTCTACAGCAGTCAGCTATCACTAGCAACTGCCAGAAACACTCTGTCCTCTGGAAACCTTAGAGTGAAAGGCCTCTTCTCACATGTCAAGCTTGCCTTTATCTCTCACTGTCCAGCTGTCATTCTTACATCACTTCCTCTCTGAGAGCCGTTTCTATTTCCTTTAACTGTGGGCTGGTCTCCATAGTAACAGAACCTTTTATCTTTGGGCCTGGCTCCTTACATTAGGAAGCTTTTGTAATTTATTGATTAGGAAATATTATATGTTCTTTAAGAAAATAATTTTGTTTTCTGTGCCAATAATGGATTCAATTGAAGAAAGTCTTTTTTCACAAACTTTTAACTAATTAACATATACAAATTTACTTTATTAGATTTCCATTGAACTGAAACATACAGGCCAATAGGAAAGACATATCTCAAGAGAAGTAAAATTCACAGTTAATTAATTACAAAGAGGAAGATATCTTGAAGTAACCAGAGGCAATCTCAATTGACTCTAAAGTATCAATTGAAATCACCAGAGGAGCTAAGAATATCTAACATGCATACAAAGTTCCTTCCCTTCATTGAACTGCTAAAACAACCTAGGAAATTATTAGATTTTGTAATAGAGATTGGAGGTGAATTTTTTTATTCAATATCACCCTAATAGATGGGGTGAAGAGTATGTTAGGTGAAAGAAGAATATATAGATATATAAAGCCAAAGTAAGTAATCAGAATTGATTTGGATTTGGATTTGGATATACATACTAATCAGGTAGTTATAATGCCTTTAAGATTGTCATTATGAACAAATTACTCTCTGTAGTCAAATAAAGACAAGACCCAAAATAATTTCTACTAATAGTAAGACATCATGTAGGCATAGGGATTTATAAATTAAAGGACAAATCAAATCCTCTCATTTTAGAGATGAGAAAACTGAGGCCCAGAAAGAAATGTCAAGTAATTTATCTAGTCATATAGGAGTGCTCAGGGAGGGGTAGTATCTCTGGTATGGAGGGCTTGTCGTGCCCTCTTAGGGCAGCTCTCCAGCCTCTGACCCTCACCTGACACCCAGCTCTCACTTGTGGCTCCCAGTAGCTGCTAGCATGCAGCAGCAGCCACACCCCGGGCAAGGGCTTCGACAGGCCGGCTAAACATTGTGAGGGTAGCCATCGGGTAGTCAACCCCTGGTGAACTAAGGCTTTGCTCACCCAGCATGTGAAGACTGCTTCGGCTAAACAGACAGAAGAAACCAATAAGAAGGTTCAACGGCTGAGATGGCGATGCAGCAAAGCACTGTGGAGTGCTTCAGGCGTGTTGGAGCACAAAGGACAACACGGCCATCCAACGCAGCTGAGGAAGTCTCCAGGTGTAACAATTTTTCGTGCCATTGGACCCAGGCTTCCAATGCGGAGAGAGTGGGACTGTCTCTGTGCATAGACTTTTCCACTTAAATCTCCTTCACGCACAAGTGTCTTTATGCACACTCATCTACATCACAGATGAAAGAGCACAAAGACAATCATCATCCTCAGTTACTGAGAGACTACAACTATAGCTGGTAATTAAGAGACTTGAGATTTTAGCCAAGTTTTTTAGAATCCAAATCCAGCACTCTCTCCATCAAAATATGACATATGCTTAATTGTAGGCAACAGAAAGGTCTGATTACCTTGAAGGAACAAGGTGATTTTAATCCATGAGAGAATACCTTCATGATTTTTCCATATCTTACATTTCCTAAATCACATTTATTCAAAGGTATTCTACTTATGTCCCTCCCTCCAGACAGGTAGAACCAGCCATGGTGATTTTCCTTATATCCATCGGTATTGCTCACTCAATAGTATACAAAAATAGATCAGATTCTATACTTTTCCTCTAAGCTATTACAAAAGTGTTATAATTTATCCCCTGCCTTATCTGTCTGCTCTCTAATTCTACCTCAACTCTGAAATCACAGGTCTATCTCCCCAAAACTCAAGCTCCAAGGGCTCTCTGTTTACTTTGTGATAAAACAAACATTCCTAATTTGGCTCCACCAACATTTCAGGAGGCATTTCCTTTTCCTCTATTCCAAAAGAACAAACCTGAATTATTTACAGGGATCTCTTTGGACACATTTTCTTCTCCATGCCTGGATGTCCCTCCCTCATCTACTTTGTCCTGTAATATTTTGAACTTTAATTAAGGTTCATCCAAATTACCACCTTTATTAAAAGACTTTTCTGTATGCTTCCAGCCATATCTAGAAATTACTTTGTATTTACATTTCCTGCATTTTGAATCTATTTATATGCATGCATTCCAAAAAAGGTATACAGAGCCCTCTCCATGGCCATACCTGCAGTTGCATACCAGAGTTCCTTACTAGGAAGCCAGAGGGACTTGGGGGTGAAGCTGTTCCCATTCTCCTTTTCATGCACCTAAGGACATTACTCACTTTACCTGCTCTTCCATCCATCAATCCAATGGAAGTGCTTATTCCCTCTCCTGTCTGAGGTAAATTGCTGGGGAGAGAGGGAGGGGTCACATATTATGTGATGGTGTGGCATGATCAACAGCCTGTTGAGTCCATGGTGAAGGTGATTCCCACGGTGGGGTTGGAAAGGAGCTAGGTTTGAGGGTGGCAGTGTGGCACATACCTGGAGGGTGCCAGAGTTGGAGGAGAGCAGAGTGCTGGGGACACGCTCCTCCCCTTCTCCACATGCACTTCTCATCACCCACCTCCCTGTCTGGGATAAGGGAGGTGGGGGTAAGGTAGGGGGTGGGGTGCAACACTCAGTCTTTAGGGGGAGCATTGCTCTTGGTCTGGGGAGTTAGATGAGGAATGAGATATGGAAACTGTTGCTCCATCTATAAAAGGTTCACCATCACTGATCTAGAGACATCTTAAGCATTCTTTTTTAAGCTGGGAATTTAAGTAGGCACCAAATGTATTCAACTATTTAGTCATTAATGACACGATTAAAAAGGTACAGATTGGATAGATTATAAAGTATAAATTTACGAGAGAAATGGGACTTTTCCTTAAGGTCAGCGTCAATGCAGTATAATTTCTCACTGGAAAATCAAGAAAGATTAAATGGTATAAGCAGTATTTAGTACCTTTAGGAAAAACAATTGAGTGTAAATAATTGAAAATTTAGTCATTGATGCTATGAGGACAACTACTTTAAAAAAGTAAGGAGGAGGAGGAAAATACAGGAATAATAATGGGGAAAATGCAGATTTAAATAATTCTCTGATTTCATACATAATTCCATGGACCTATTTTTAGAGAAAAGAAAACCAGAGATCAAATGAGAAAATTAAGACAAAAGGGGTAATTTCCTCCAAGGACAATGGTTAAGTAGATGGCTTATGGTTGGATAGAAGGAATAAAAAATGTTTTTGAAAGAAAGAAAAGGTTTCCAGGAAAGGATTTAGTAGAAATGTATTCAATAAGCTGACTACCATGGAACCTAAGACAATAAGAAATAAGATGAATTCTTTCTTTTATTCAGCAATCTACATTCAAAATAGGTCAACTTAAATTTATAGTGAGGGAGAGAAAGGATTCACTTGGAGAAATAATAGAAATATAGATATTTTTCTAGTCTGCAGATCAAAGATCTAGATCCAGTTCAAAATATCAGTCAAATCAATTGCAAGAAGCTTGTTCCACAAAAAAATTTCCACCAAATTTATTTAAATGTCTTGAGACAGATATTTTTTTTAATTTTTTTAACCCTTACCTCCTGTCATAGAGTCAATACTGTGTATTGGCTCCAAGGCAGAAGAGTGGTAAGGGCTAGGCAATGGGGGTAAAGTGACTTGCCAAGAGTCACATAGTTGAGAAGTATCTGAGGCAAGACAGATATTTATGATGATAAATTTATAATCATTTGACTTAAAGACAGACATGTCTGGAAACAATATCTTATCTATAAATTCTTCACCTTTCCCTGTCATTGACACAGTCTCATTCTGATAAAATATATATAAATCTTCCCAACATACATATAACAAATATAATTAAAATATATAGAACTCTAGTGGCGAAATAAATTGTATTAAAATACACTTATTAAAAACTAATTTTAAAAGTCATGGACTTCAGTTCATGATGTTATGACTTAACATGGATGTAGTATGTTTTTATGTTTGTATGGTAATTTAGCATTATAGGGACAAAAATTCTCTGCTTCTCTCTCTTTTTTTTTCTTTAATGTTTTCTTAGTACTTTTTTTCTTTCTTATTTTGTATCATTGTCAGTATGCAACTCAACATTTATTGCTCCCCTTTTCTGTTTTTTAATCTCTATCTTGTTGACATTTAAAGGTTTCTATTTCTTGGTCCTTCCTACCTTCCCAAGTCATCTTATATATTAAGCTATTCTATGAAATCTATTATTTGACAACACTGATTTACTTGATGCTCTTCATACCCAACAGTAAATGCTAACTCTATTCCTCTGCACTGAATATACCTATGATTTCCTTTTATACTCCTCTTCCTTACTGGTTTTCTTTTTAATTTAAGTGGTTAAGAAATTGTGACTTTAATTAATTGGCTAATTGTTTGAAAAAATCAACATAGGGCCATGACTTCTTATTTTGATCCTCTAGTTCCCTTCTAGTTCATCTTCTCTGTCAGGAGGTGGGAAATAAACTACATACTCAGTCTTCTGAAATCATGATTGGTCATTGCATTTATCAGAGTCTTTGTACTTTTAGAGTTATTTTCTGATACCATTATAATTGAATTAATTGTTGTTTTTTTTAAGTTCATATACAACTTCCAAAATTTCCTTAGATCATTTTAGTAATTTCTTGTGATATAATTATATTAAATTTCACATAGCATAATTTATCATTACTCCAAAATTGATGAACACACACTTTATATAGCGTTTTTCTCAGTACCAAAATGACTCAATGTTTTTTTCTATATGTTTTGGTTTTGCCTCTTTCTCTAATAGCTTTGGTACAAATACACATTATATCTATAACTGAATCAAAATGCATACATTCTTTAGTTATTTGGGATGCGTGGTTACACATTGTTTTCTAGAGAGATTATTACAAATTCCCAGATTCACAAGTAATTAGTATGGTTGCCATGTCATGGTCTTTAGGACAATTTCCATTTCAATTTTTCATAATGCCAATATATGTTCTGTGTATGAAGTAGTTGCTTAAAAAACTCATAGTTGCTAAATTTTCATTAATTTACTATTTTTGCTTTGAAATCTGTAAGTCTTTATGACTTTTTTCTACATAACTATTGGGATAGACTCTCATATTTTGTATATATAGCCTTTATCTTAAAAATATGCAAAAATTAGTTTACTTAGTCCAAGCCAACATTTATTAAACATTGATTAAAGTTCTACTATGTGCCAAGCTCTATGCTATGTTCTGGTGATATATTAACAATTAATAAAGAATATAATTCTTTCCTCTAAAACTTCCAGTTTTATTGGAGAGGGAAGAGAACACATAGAAAATAAAAGACTAGGGGAGTGTCTGTCATAGAGAATTTTATTTTGTGGAGTTGAAAAATCTAGGCAGGGTATCATAGGCAGTTTGGATGGATCAAAGTAAAATTTCTGCCTTCTATAAAGGATGGGATTTGGAGTTTGATGCTCTCTCATTCAGCCCTCCAATCATGAAGGAGAAGAGATTGAGGGAGTTGGTTTCTGTAAGGATTACAATTAGCAATACAGTGATGAGATTAGAGGTGATGCCATCTGGAAGGGTCATCTTGTTCTCTGAATTTGTGGGGAAAAATAGACAAAAGTGAAGATGCAAAAAGGAAGTTCAGATTCTTCTAGTCCTACTCTCTGCCTATTTCCCTACAGTATTTTTAGTTACTTCCTTTAGAATACCAAAAGCATGAATGATTTGATTTTTCTGGAGTCAGGTTGAAAAAGATCAAATGAAGCAGAAGGATTAATGTTTTAGGTTGTTTGGATATTTTTTATCCGTCCAATCCTTAATGTTTCTATTTAGGGTTTCCTTGGCAAAGATAGAGGAGTGGTTCCCCATTTCCCTCTCCAGCTCATTTTAGAGATGAGGAAACCAAGGTAAAAAGGTTTAAAGGAATTCCCTGGATTGCACAGCTAGTTAGTATCTGAGAAGTGATTTGAACTCAAGGAGATGAGTCCCTTAGATTCCAGGACTGACATTCCATCCAGTATGACACCTAACTGTATGAGATTATGGTGCCTAGTCAAAAGAAGGGAAGTAATGGCAGATAGTATTCCAAAAGATGAAATACATGATTCATAACTTGGATTTAGTATTTGATTCAAAATGTAGTCAAAATTGGTCACCTGGGGGAAAAGAGACAAAAATCCACTGAAAAAAAGAGTTTCTTAAAAAATAGAATTGACTTACTAGAAAAAGGAGAGAAAATCCAAGGAAGAAGAGTGGGTCATGAAAAGTATAATGGACCAAATGGAAAAGAAAGTTCAAAATGTCATAAAAGAAATTCAGGATTTAAAAATTGGAATTGTGCAAATAAAAGCTAATGACTTCACAAAACATCAAGAAATAATTAAACATTCAAAAGAATGGAAAATATAAGAAAATATGAAATAACTTATCAAAAACTAAACAAAAGAAAAGAAAAACCAACTAAGCTGGAAAATAGATCCAGGAGAGACAATTTTGGAATTATTGGACTTCCTAGAAGTCATGACAAAAAAAAAAGCTGAGATATCATATTATAAGAAATTATTCAAGAAAACTTCCTTGATATTCTTGAATAAGAGGGTAAAATAGAAATTGAAGGAATCAACAAATTACCCTTTCCAAGAAATCCCCAAATGGCAACTCCATCAGTGTTAGGGACAAGTTCAAAAGCTCCCAAGTCAAGGAGAAAATACTGCAAGAAACTAAAAAGAAACAATGTAAATATCATGGAACTCCAGGCAGACCAGACTTAAACAGATAATTTGATGTGCAAATTCTAAATAAAGGTAAAGCATAATAATAAAGAGAAAAAATTAAGAGCTCCAATAAGGTCAAATTATTTATATTTCAACATGGAAAAATGATACATGGAACTCTTAAAAACTGTTATCTTTATCATATTAGTTAGAAGTATACATAGACAGAGAGTGTGGTGGTAAGCTGTTTAGGATGATATGTGAGGGAAAAATATAGGTGAAAAAGAGGAGTGTATTAAGAGTAATGAGAAGAGAGAAGTAAAATGAGGTAAATAATATGACACCAAGAAGTACAGAGGGGAATACTATTACATAGATAGGAGTGAGTGAGAAAATGAGGGTGGTGGCAAGTAATTCTTAAACTTTACTCTCATTGGAATTTACTCAGAGAGGGAAGAACATCCAGATTCATTGGGGAATAGGATCCTATGTTACCCTATAGAGGAATACAAGGGAAATAAGAAAGGAGTTGGTAAAGAAGGGAATAATATAAGGAACAAAGAAATTGGGAAGGTGATTAAATACCCTGTAGAAAAGTAGGAGGGGAATAAGAAGATTGATGTTGGGAAAAGAAGCAATATAAAGGAGGAGAAAGAGGGGAGTGACTAAAAGCAAAATACTGGTAAGGGGGGAAGAGTGAAAGGTGAAAGGACAGGCTTATAAGAGGAAATCAAGAAGGAAGGGAATCATAACTATTAATGAAAATGAGATGAACTCACCTATAAATCAGAAGCAGAAAGCAGAGTGGATTGAAAAGCAGAATCTTACCATATATTGTTTACAAGAAAGAAAATCGAGGAAGATAGACACATACAGGGTAAAGTTAAGAGGCTAGAACAGATTCTATTGTGGTTCAAGTGAGATAAAAAAAAGGTAGGAGTAGAAATTATAATATCAGACAAAGCTAAAGCAAAAATAGATGATTAAAAGATATATGAAGGTAATTCTTAAGAAAAGGTAGTATAGACAATGAAGATATATAAGTATTTAAAATATATGTGCCAAATGTTATAGCATCCGGACTTTTAAAAGAGAAACTAAATGAGCTTAAGGAATAAAAACAATAGTAAAACTATACTAGTAGGGGACCTCAAACTTCCTCTATAAGAAATAGATAAAGCTAATAAATAAATAAATAATCAAATAAATAAGTAAATAGGAAAGAAGTAAAGATAGTGAATGAAATTTTTGAAAAGTTATATTTAATAGATATCCTGAGAAAATGAAATAGGGATAAAAAGAATATACCTTCTTTTCAGCAACATATAGTACATATAAAAAGATTGACCATACACTAGGGCATAAAAACTTCAAAATCAAATGCAGAAAAACAGAAATAATAAATACAATTTTCAGATTATAATGGAATAAAATTATAATTAATAAGGGGTGCTTAAGATGGAAATTAAAAATTAATTGGAAGCTAAATAATGTAAATCTTCAAATGAGTGGGTCAAAGAAAAAATCATGGAAATGTTCACTGAACATTTCATTGAAGAGAATGACAATGAGGAGACATCATCTCAAAATTTATGTGATACAGTCAAAGCAGTACTTGGTGGAACATTTATAACCCTGCGTGCTTCTAATTATAAAATAGAAAAAAAAATCAGATTACTGAATTGAGCATGCACCTAAAAAACAAACAAAACTAAAACAAAACAAAACAAAAAGAATAAATTGAAAATCTCCAGTTAAAGACTAAATTGAAAATCCTAAAAATCAAAGGAGCAATTAATAAAACTGAAAGGAAAAGAGCTATTGAACTAGTAAATGAGATTACAAGTTAGTTATATGAAAAATAATCAAATAAAAATATTGATTAATTAATTAAAAAAAGTAAAGAAGAGAATTAAATTACCAGAATCAAAAATGGTGATTTAACCTTTAGTGAAGAGGCAATTAAAGCAATTATTAGGATATATTTTGTGCAATTATATGACAATAAATCTGATAAACTAGGTGAAATTGATGACTATTTACAAAATATAAATTGCCTAGATTAACAAAAGAGAAATAGCAAAAGAAACTGAACAAGTCATCAATCAGCTCCCTAAGAAAATATCCCCAGGGAAAGATGGATTCAGAAGTGGATTCTATCAAACATCTAATGAACAAGTAATTGAAATTCCATACAATTTATTTGGAAAATAAGCAAAGAAAGAGTCCTACCAATTGTTTTTAAAAGATAAATGATAAATGTTGGGGAGAATATGGCAAAACTAGGATAGTAATTCATTGTTTGTGGAATTGTGGATTGATTCAACCATTCTTAAAGACAATTTGAAATTATGCCCAAAAGGCTATTAAAGAATGCATACCTTTTGATTCTGCAATATTACTACAAAGTCTGTATCCCAAAGAGATAAAAAAAATGGGAAAAGATCTCTTTGTACAAAAATATTTATAGCTGTGCTTTTTGTGGTGGCAACTAATTAGAAACTAATGGTATAATCCCTCAATTGGGGAATGACTGGAAAAAAATGTGGTATATGATGGTGATACTATAGTGCTCCAAGGAATGATGAATAGGATGATTTCAGAAAGCCCTGCATAGCATATATAGTAACTGAAATATTATGTAACGAACAGATGTGATAGACTTTGCTCCTAACAGCAATACAATGATCCAGGACAATTCTGAGGGACTTTTTAGAAATAAGGCTATACACCTCAAGAGAAAAAAAAAATCTCTTGAAGTATAATTGCTGATGTAAACATATAATTTATTCCTTGTTTATTTGGATTTATAATTTGGGGTTTAGAATGTATAATATTCATTTAAAAATAAACAATATGGAAAAATAACAATGAGGAAAATAGGTGCTATCATTATCCCCATTTTATAGGTGAAGAAATTGAGACAAAGGAGTCAAGTAAATAACCAAGGCCATATTGCTAATAATTGTTGGAGGAGAGTTATGAATTCAAGTCTTCATCATATCCAGTGCCTTATCCAATAAGCTACAGAGATACTTCAAATAATTGAAACAGTTCCTCCTATCTATAAGCTGATCTTTTAAATGGCAAAGATAGCACATAAAATAGATCAGACGGAAACACCGATGAATACTCAGAGTGAATGTCAAAGTCCAAAATTCCATTAGAGTATATCAATAGCTCATATGTTAGTTTGGGGTGATTTCCAGGCATAGGAGTAGTAATCTAATTATAATAAGGCCATAAGGCCTAGAGGATGTTGGGAACAATAGCAGAGTAAATGGTAAACTTTGAGGGTTCTCCATATCTTTGGAAAGGTGGAGTTATTTTTTTTTAAATCCTCTTTGTAATCATAGCATTTAGGGGAGTAAATGATATAAGCTGGAGATATTTGCTCTATTATTGTTGAGGGGTTTTGTGCCCTGAGTGTGTGTTTGAGGGGTGAAGGGCTGTCTTCCAGAACTTCATTCCCTCCTTTTGGAAGGTAGATGGCAGAAATGATAAAGGTATTGTAATGAATTTAGATTTTTGACACTTAAGTGGTGTTTACAAAAATGACTAATGTCAATATTTAGGGTCAGTGTATGGCATATGTGATGTGAACTAGTTTTTTTTTTTAATTTGTAATGAAACAACTGATTAATTCTACATATTTCTTAACAGTATGGACTGTAATTCAACAAGGTAGACAGATTTTCATGTTTTTGTTGATATTCTATATTGAAGGAATCCAATACTTTCCCCCTTTTTTATGGAGAGATTTTTTTTTACAAAGCAGCATTGAGATCTAATTTAAGTTAATTATTATTAATTAATCATTAATTAATGAATTAAATTAATATGAATATTCACATGCACTTTCTCTCTATTTCAGCTTTAGGCAGTGCCTATATATTTCCTAATATTTAAAAGTATCTGTTGAACATCATTTTGAAGTTCTTTTAAGATATTATTTTGCATAGTTCTTATTCACAAATAATATAATATTTATTGGAAAAAGTGAAATTAATTTTAATTTTCTGGTAAAACATTATTAAGATATTATAAAATATTGCTATGTGGAAGAGTATATGCAATTCTGTGCCTTGAGTCAGGAAAAAAAACAGTACAAATTCAGTCTCAAATACTTAACTTGATATGAATCTCTGGAAAAGTCACTTAATCTCTGTTTGTCTCTATTTCCTCCTTAGTAAAATGGAAGTATCAATAGCACCTAATTCCCAAGAATTCTATGAAGACAAAATGATATACTATTTGTTATATTAGGAAAAATTTTAATCCAGTTCTAGGAACCTAGTTGGTGCTTAACAAGTACTAAAATATTAAAAATTGTGACATTAGAAAGGAGGACAAAATTTGGAAATTATGAGAGAATAGATATTATGCTATATAGAGATCCACTAGAAGAACTGGGTATGATTACATATTCTCTTAAAGACAAGGCATAGGTGCCCTACATGACAAGAAACTAAAATTATATTGGAAATATATGTGATTTTAACATTCATGAAGCATAATTTATAACAACTAAAATGATCTCTCCCCCAAAGAAATGTCATTTCCTGCTAGAATATAATTGTAAACCAGATGATCATTCATTCATGCCATATTTTAAATCTTATAAAAATACTAGGGTTTTGTTTCCCAGTTTTAAGGTATCTAAGATGTTCTAATATTATCAATTTATACCCATTAATAGTAATAGTAATTATGACAAGATTATGAATTCATTCTGAGTATACACATGAAGTTTGATGACAGAGATGTTATTCCAACAAAAAAAAAGACTGAATCTACTCAATATTCAGAATTTTCAATGAATTGAAGACATTTCTACCAAATTCATTTATTATGCTAACTAGAAACCAAGTTTCAAATGATTATATCAGTTTTGCTTTATTATATTCCTTTTTATATATAAAATATTGAAAATCACTTCAGTAACTTGGTTAATCAAGATTATAATAGAAAATTTGGTGAAATATTTTATGGGAATACAATTTATGAAGTTTATGATGTTACATACATAAGTGTACACATACACAAATATATAGCTATATGTGTATATATTTATAGTAAATATATAATTTCTCACTTCTGATGTGGTAAAACTATCTCAGCAGCCAGGTTAAATCAGTTTGAGGGTAACTGATAAGCTTAAAATCCATGGTTGCATTAGAGAGATTTCTAACTCAAGCATGTGCACATTCCCACAAGCAGAATGGGCAGATGAAAAAATTCATTTCAATATCCATTAAGGTGGCTAAACCAAACACTACAGAATGTTTAGAGCTTGCTTAGCTCACAAAGATGCCAAATTCATGCACTGGATGCACCAGTTGTCCTGACTTTTGTCATATCTTTGGCCTTTGATTGCTCTGAAAAAGAGAGAGAGGAGAGTATGACTAATCGCTTTGTGCAACTTTGCCTCACTTAAAACCAATTCACACTCAAATCAAGAAATCATGCTATGATTTCATTGTTCTTCTCCAAAATATATAAAGAACAACAATAATTTTACATTAATGAAGTGGGATGGTTTAAGTATTATCTCGTGACTTGAAAGCAAGGGGAGAAAATATGCATTGAACCACTGCCTTTCTACTGCTTAGGATTTTCCTTGACAGTTTTAGTGCCATGTATAATGTTTTACATATATTATTTCAATGAATATTTTTCATTGACTATGATATAGATGAATCAATTTTATTACATTTAATATTTATAAAGAATACCTGTATTGATATTTACAATTAACACACTTCAACTGATATGAGTGTCTATTTAAAAGAAAATTGAACAGGAATATAACTGGAAATTGCATAAATTTTCATTGGTTTCAAAATTTGACCTCATCATTTTTATCAATATCCTTCTTTAACAGCTACTGTAACTGAAGGAAAATATACCTATGAATAAAATACAGTGCCATTTGATTTTTCCCAAATGTTACATGTATTTCCTAATGGAGGTTTTCTGCTACTCTCCAAAATTATACTCACATTGGCTGGCTTAGTGGTCAAAGAAAAGCTATTTTATCCCCTTAGGACTATAAAGATCAAACATAAGTGAATGAAAAGCAGTTTTCTAATGTTACAGCTAATGAATCCTTCCCAGTGTGTATCTTTATATGTTCATGAGTTGATATAAATTAATATACCTAACTTAATTAGCTTTTAGAAAGAGATTATTACAAGTGTGAGTTAGTGAGAATTGTTTGAAAAGGATACCTAGCTTAAAAATTAAAGTCTATGGTAAACTGTTGTACTTATACTTAAAGAGTCCATAGAAAAAAAGAGATTTGGCATCAAAGATGCATACGAAAAAGGGAGAAAGTCAGATTTGTTGGTTTGGGGAAGTGTTTTTCTCTTTCTGGGGTTATCTTGAAATTCTCCTCAATTCAGACTTGCTCAATTTTATCTAGAGATTTTGAAGTTGTCTTTTCAAGTGTTTCCAGTTTCTTTATCTCCTGATGCAGACAGGTGTTCCAGAGGCACTACGAAAACTAAAATGCTGGTGGAGAGCTAAAAATACTTCAGACAGACCTTCTAAATTTGATAAGATACTCCTCTGGGCGAAAGGAGTAAGGTTATGGAAGAAGTAGGGGTCAGAGGCAGTATTTAAAACCAGAACTTTCTGGGTTGAGGTCAGCTTTAAAAGTAAGCTGTTTCCCCATAATGTAGATAAGCAAATAAATTCAGTTTTACATTTTTTTTGGTTTTCATAAAAATATTTTCATGTTTCACATTGTTGAAATAGCTATTTGTTTACTCTATAGTGAAAGAAATGTAATGTGAATTTAAGGATCCTATGTATGCATTGGAAGCAAAACCAAGAGTATGAAAACCTAAAAAAAAAAAATCTTATGTAAAATAAATGGTCTAGTTTTGAGCACTGTATGTAACTAAAAATAAACAAATAATGATCATTCATTAAGAAATAATGAATAAGCAATTTAAGAAGGAATGCTCCACAAAAGAATGGTTCAGTGGCCAAATATGGAACATCCAAAAGGGTCAGTTAAAAAATGTCACTTCAGAAATAGTAAAATATTCATAGAAAAAAAGTTTTATGATCCTTGACATATGTGAATACCTTAGAAATAAGTATTTTATATATATGTATATATATGTATATCTGTGAGTGCATACACACATATGTATGTGCTTAGCTAAAAAGGAACTCTGAATTCTGGTTAAAAGTGAGTCTTTAAGATGGAATCTTATTTCACTTTTTAATATGTTTACTTGGAATTAAATTGGAAGATAGAACTTCTGATTTTAACTCATATAATTATTATTATTTAAAGCATTATTTTTCTAATTATCTTTCCTATAAAGAATGAAACTAGAAATGGTGAGTCTTATAACTATAAATAGAAATTTTAGTAGTACATGAGTACCGATAAACATTCTAGTATTTTTGATGCAAATATTTTATATCTTTTAACTAGTACCAAAAAGTTTTGATGACTACTACTTTTTTGTATAATGTGTAATATTTCATTCTGTTTTGTTTTCTTCTATTATTTCTATTAAATTGTCTTGTAGAGTTTTCTTGAAACAAGAAAGTAACTAGCCAAACAGCTATGCTGTATTTTAACTAAATATGATGAGGTGAAACTTTGCAAGAGTCATTATAAGTTTTAGTCCACTCTAAACAGAGAAAGGGATAATCCTACAATGGAGTGTGTCCTCAATTGCAGGGAATATTTGTATTTTTGCTCTTCATAAATTTTCTCAGTAAAAAAAAACACTTTCAAAAGAACTGAATTTATTAAATTAATAAATTAACAACTTAATTAAATTTAATAGATGATAATTTGTTAAATAATACAGAAGGATCAATCACTGCCTCAATTGTAGACATAGAGGACCTACTAATTTTAGCTGGTATTTAATATAGAGGTTCACCAGAGTAGAACTCATATTGAAAGTATTAGAAAAAATATGTCAACATCTTGGAGAACTCCTAGAATTCTGAAGGGAAGTCATAGTTTTCTTCTGAGAATACTACTTAAAAGTAGGAATAGAAGATGGCATGAGATTCTACTGATTATATATGTACTAAACAAATAAAAGAGATAGACAGACAAAGAAAAAGACAGAAACATAGAAACAGAGATAAATAAAAATTGAAAATTGTAAATCCGCATACAATTATTTATTTTAAATAGTTACAAATTTTTATTTCTTAGTGATAGATGATCTCTATAATAATTATATATAGAAATAATATTTGCTACACAACAACAACTAAGATCATGGTACATGGTCCCATAATTGCCAAATAGAAGAAGAAATGGAAGAAAGTCAGATTTTATATTTTGGGGCTCAAATATCAGAGCAATTGGTGACCACAGCCATGAAATTTAAAAAATATTGTTTCTTGGAAGAAAAGTCAGTGCAAATTTGGACATCATTCTAAAGAGCAGAGATATTTCCTTGCTGACAAAGTTCCATATGGTCAAATATGTGGTTTTTCCATTAGTGATCTATGACTTTGAGAGTTGGACTATAATGAAAGCTGGGTGTCACAGATTCAACACTTTCAAGTTCTCATACTACCTCACTATATGAGGCTAGATGTTTTTTTTTTTTTTTTGCATATACCATCATAGCAATACACTAAGTGGCAATGAGATGGTTGAATTGATAGGGTAGGGTTTACATTTGGCTTCAGATACTTCTTAGTTATATGACTTTGGGCAAGTCACTTAATTACAAGTGCCCATCTCTTATCAGTTTTCTACCTTATAATCAATATTTAGCATCAATTCTAAGACAGAAGGTAAAGATTTAAAAAATACAGCAACAAATTGAATCCAGATGTGAGAATCCAGTTGTATTCTACTGAGCCAGACATTAAGGATTTTTTAAAGGTCATTTTTCTCTTTCTTATTATTTAGCACAAATATGGATAGTTTTAATTTAATTTACTTATGTTGGCAAATAATGGGCATATTTTTCTTATAATAAATTAACTAACAAATATTTTAAATTTTACCTAATTTAAGTTCTGATATAATTAATATTAATTGATATAACTTATTAAAAACTTATTTGGAGCCCTCAATATTTTTATTTTTATTTTTTATTTTTTTTAAACCCTTACCTTCTGTCTTGGAGTCAATACTGTGTATTGGCTCCAAGGCAGAAGAGTGGTAAGGGCTAGGCAATGGGGATCAAGTGACTTGCCCAGGATCACACAGCTAGGAAGTGGCTGAGGTCAGATTTGAACCTAGGACCTCCCATCTCTAGGCCTGGCTCTCAATCCACTGAGCTACCCAGCTGCCCCCTCCTCAATATTTTTAAAGTATAAATAAGTCCTCATTTGTCTTTATTTTTAATGCTATAAATATTCCCTGAGGCCAAAGTGTTTCAAAATCTGCTATAATAAGGGATTTTCTTAGAACTTAGCTTAGTTTTAAAGTAGTCAAGAGGGAATGAATTTGATGGATTTGAACTGATTTTTCCCTAGTAGAAGATAAATGCAAGACAATGGAAAATGTACTGCCTTTGTTAGGATATGGTCTCTTTTTATTGTTGATGGTTATCATCTAATTTCCTCAGATAATTCTACTGACTGAGAAATCCTGTTCAGATTTAAAGGAATTTCCTATAATGTAGATTTGTTATCATCATGTCTTGGTGGTTTAAAGGAAATGTTCTTTATTGTTTGAAACTCTCCAGGGTATTTGTGTATGAGTCAGGAATATTTATAAGGTTGTGAATGATTTTTTTGGGAAAAGAAAATGGAGATGGAACAAACAATGCTAGTACTCAGTTCTTTGATTTTGTAGGAATATAGAGAGACAATCATTGAGGGTAACCTCAACAATAAGAAAATGTGATGTTAGATCTTTTGAACTTTATGTTATTTCATAAATCTGCTGAAATAATTCAGATTTTTGTACATGACAATTAAGAAATCACAGGCATTTGTGATACAGGGACTTATACTGTGATGTTTTGGTTCAGTGTACTGAGGGATATATTTAAAAGGGCAATTCTGGAGCCTTCCCAAGAGTCTAAAAATCATTTTCTTATTGGACATATAAACAAATGCATCACTTTAACCTCTGCTGATTCTAAGAACAGTAGGTATTGTAATATTCTAAAATGATTTGAAGGATATTGCCCCCTCCCTATCTCAAGTGGTGAGCTAAAACTCTAAAAATATTTCTTAATTTTGAATTCCTGGTATCTGTCTCTCTGTTTCATACACACACATTGTGTTTATGTCTCTCTGTATCATTGTCCTTTTTATTTCTCTCTACCTCTCTGGCTGTCAATCATTCTCTGAACCAGTGATGCTGGCCTCATTGCTCTTCCTTACAGAAAACATTCCATCTCCTACTACTGTATATCTTTACTTGTTTTTCTCCATACTTCATCTGTACTTCCTGGTTTCCCTGGAAATGCAGAGATGGGGGGTGGTCGAGGAAGAAGCTTGTTTTTGAAGGACTTCAGACACTTAACAGAGGATTATATATTTAATCCTAGAGATAAATAGGGAATGATATTAAGAAGATCACTTTGATGCCAGAGAGGTAGATATACTGAGGTGGGAAGTCTTATGATAGTAGATAAATGATCAGACTATTTTAATAATCCAGGCATAAAGTGATGATGACCTGTACTTTAGACTCTAATATAATTAGTCTTTCTCCTTGGCAAAGTGTAAATCCTCTTAATGTACCATTTAAACCATCTACTTTGATTTTTTTATCTCTATTATCATTACCCTACTATCTAAATTTCAATCTTTTCCTATCATTTGAGAAAGTCCCTGATCCTTACACATATACTTATGTTTGTCACATCTGTAGGATACACTCAAGTGCCCCTACAATTTTTCCAAGTTACAATATATGTATATATATATATAAATATATATATATATATATTTATCTTCTCCTACTGTCAAAAAGTTTAAAATTATCTATATTTTTATTTTCCCTTAATCTTTTGTCACTTCTAAACCCCTAGCAATCTATTGTCCCATCTCACTACTAAAGGGAAATTATTGTTTGTAATGTAATCAATGATGTATTTGACCCATATTTTTTAAACTAATTTTTGGCCTTAATATAATATTTGATTCTGTGTACCACCCACTTCTCTTGGATATCCTTTCCTTTCTAGACTTTAATAACATCTCTCTTGAGCCTCATTATCTATATCATATCACATCTCTCTCTCTCTCTCTCTCTCTATATATATATATATATATATATATATATATATATATATATATATATATATATAACATATCTATAAAATGAAAGGATTGGACTAGATAAATTTTAAGTCTTTCTACTTATTAATCTAGATTTCTGATTTTATGATCAGAAAAAGAAATAAAAATGAAGGGTGTATATAGAAACCGTAGCCTATTGGTCTTTTCTTTGATTTTTGTCAAAATTCTGAAACACATGACTAAAGGAATTATTTGTGAGTGTTTTCAAAGAAAAAGGGAGGTGATTGAAAGGCATAAAGGCTTCATGAAGAACAAGTGATTCAATATTAACCTAATTTAATTTTATTTTGAGTTATAGATCAGAGGATTATATCAGATTTATTGCAAGTGAAGAACTATTTTTAGATCTGAGTAAAACATTTCAAAAGGGAAGAAGTTGGGAGGGTTGGGAAGGGAGACAAAAGGAATAGAACGAACACTTATTAAATGCCTAATATTTTTCAAGTGGTTTAGAAATTCTGTCTTATTTAATTCTCATAACAAACCAGGGCATAGAAGATATTATAATGCACTTTTATAGCTGAAGAAATAGATGCACAGAGAAGTTAAGTTGCCTTGTGTAACAAGACATAACTAGGAATTATCTGAGGCCAGATTTGAACTCAGATCTTCCTGGCTTCACATACATTGCGCTAACCCCTATGCATTCGAGAATATTAATTATATACAAATATGCATCATGAGTACTAAACCTTTCACTTGAGAAAAATCTAGCATATACCAATTGAAACAAAAGAGCAGTAAAAAATGAAAGAATAAAATGGATAATAATTGTTTGTGAATGGGTAATATTGATAAATCTAAATCTTCATCAGTAATTATCAGTACCCTCTGAAAAAGAAAGCATATAAGAAAGTATGAAATTCATTATTTCCAGACTCCCATAAATTTTATAAAATGACTACTTTAAAACTTTTGGAGGGCAGCTGAGTAGCTCCGTGAATTGAGCGCCAGGCCTAGAGACACAAGGTCCTGGTTTCAAATGTGACCTCAGACATTTCCTAGCAGTTTAACCCTTGCAAGTCACTTACCCTCATTACCTAACCCTTACCATTATTCTCTGTCTTAGAAATAATACATAGCATTGATTCTAAGGTGGAAAGTAAGTAAGAATATAAAAGAAAACTTAGTATTTGATAGGACTCTTCAATAATTTGTAGAATTTACTCAAGGAGAATGCTTAATTCCCTAGCAAAGTCAGTAATCTCTATATTTGCTTGTACTTAAAGTGAGCAAAGGTACAAATGTTCACTGAAAAAATAAATGAAATAAAAATGAATAGATAAACTATTTTGAAATCTTTTTTGACAAACAGAAGCCTTGTTATTCCCCATTCATGTTTATGTAGAAACAAAGGCTTTATAATTCAGTTAAAAGTTATTATTGAGCAAACTTTGCTAGACAACAAATTCTAACAAACAATTTTTCAGGTTCCATTTTTAAAGGCCTTTCTTGCTATATTCACTAGTTCTGGTATAGTTTATAGTCTGTCAGCATTTCCATTATAAACATTGGTTTGGGGTGTTTCATAAATGCAAACACATTACAGTTTTACAGCTTTTCTTTTGGTTATATAACTCAAGTAGCTCCATTTTTTAAAATGGCATTGTGTGGGCTTGAGAAGATATGAATCTGAATTTACTTTCTATTAAACACTAAAAGAGCAAGTAGTAAATTAAAGAGCATATGCTTTATCTTTCTAGTTTTAGAAATTATTTTAATCAACAGATTTTTCTTACATGTAATCATACTATAATTATTAGTGCTAGTTTGGTTTATAAGAGAACCTTCAAGAATAGAAAAAGAGGATTTGAAAAGGAAAATATGAGGTCCCCTCTCCCTTAAATCTTCACCAACCTTTCAAGGGAAGTGTAGTGTGTCTTTCCTTTTTTTTTAGATTTGAGGAATATAGTGTTACAAATGTACTTTTGCAACCTTAATTTCACCATTTTTGTCTTTCTTCTCTTCCTCACAGTTTTAATACACATAAAAAGGAATAAAATTTTGACATGGCAAATTAACATTAGAGATTTCAATTTAGAAGGTACTTTAGAGGTCCTCTAACTTCAAACTTTTTTTTAATTTTATAAATGTGGAAACCAAAACCCAGAAATTAAAAGCAATTTAGGGTCATTATTAATAAATAGTGGAAGAGATTTGAATTGTGATCCAGCACTTTTTCTTCTTTATCACACTGTCTCAAAAATATCATGCAGTCAACAGCTTTTCTTTTAATAGAAAATACATCCTTAATAATAGTAGCATATATAATTATTTCCTAATCTTCAAATAGTTCAACATATAACACTCACAAACCAAGTTAATAAATAAATATAGTATAGATAGGTAATTGAGGGGATTAGAACAAAAAATGCTAATTTGGGGAATTGAATAAACCACAATGATTCCATCTTGTGACACAATTCAGAATTAGTTCAGTTCCCTTTCTATTAAATTATGAGTTTAGCCTACCTTCTCTCTTGTCAAAAAACTAATTTTAGGAATTGAGAGAAACAACTCATTGTATTATTAGAACTTATATTTATATGACTGCAAAGCTGTACCAGCTCTACATATTGCTTATAGATCTTTAATAAAGACACAGATTATACTGATCAGGAACAGGATCAGATCTGAAGATTGATGTAAGAAACTTTCTCAAAACAACCCCTATGTCCTATTTGAAAGATTTCCCTCTACTCATCACTAAGATATTGTTTTGATATTCGTTTGACTGTGTATAGAAACTTGTTGAGGGAAGTGACAGCTTTTTCTGATTTTAGAGCATTGTACTTGTTCACTCACCCCTCCCAACGTAGAAAGTCTCTATTCTTTCATCCAAGTAGTAAGTGGATTACATAATATTGTATTATTTTCTTTTAATCAATTACTTTTTTTGATTAATTATTTTTAGTGTACAAAACTTTGCCTCTCCAAAGTACTGGCTTAGGTCCATTGCAAAAACTAAGAAAAGTGAATGGTCCCAATTTGTTGGCTATATAATATACTTATATATAAACGACATATATGCATTCACATATGTATATACACATGCATACATATATGCACATATAAATCATGTACCCCTTCTGTCCTTACCTTGACATATGATATGAAAAGTCAATCCATACCTAGATTGATTGTTTGGATTTATCAAAAACTCATCATCATGGTCATTTATATCTGTGTATCAAATATGTAATCTATTTCACTTATTTATCACTTTATTTCTTAGGTAGCACCATATTTTTTAATGATTAATACTTTGTACCAAATTTGAGCTCTTTGTCCATAGATGTCTATAGTTCTGTTATTTGTAGGTAGGGGGAAAGCAAATAACTTACACATTCAAATTTTGTAAGGAGTTTTTGTTTTATTTTTAAGATGTTTAGCTTTGTCATATTAATTCAATGAAGTATGTCATATGATGAATCATATCATCATCATATGATGAATAATATGTGGAATCACACTAATGTAAAATAATTCATAATAAAAAACAGAAAAGAAACATGTTAGCTAGAAATGCACATTGGTAAAATTTATAAAATCATACATCTTGAAATCAAAAAAGTGTATAGTGAATATGAAATTATTGGAGAGGTAATATTTATGTTGATATTTGTGGTATCATTTAATTTTATGTTCAAATTGTTGTTGTTTATGCATTGTTCTTAAAGACTAATGATATAATGCTTTCACTTGCAGGTGAATTGGATTTAATTGAGGCAAGTTGTGAAAAGTTGTCAGTTTCATTTTCTCTTCCAGAGTCATCAAACTCCACTAGTAAGACAAAAGTCAGGATGACTGGCAATGGTTTTGGATACAGTGGACAATATTAACATCTCCAGTACTTTACCAAGTTTTGAGAACTCCACAATGACTATTTCAACTGCCTTTATCTCCGAAGGAACAAATTGTACTTGCCAGGCCATTATTCAGGGATAAGTCTTCACATGCTTAATGCAGACATCTCCCTTTCACTGACAGGTTCAAAGCCTGATTATTCGCAGTTTCATTTAGCACAACTGCTCAGATAGTTTTGCAGCAATGCACTCACTGTTAATGATAAAGCTTCTCATAATTACAGGTGACAGTTGGGTGAAAGATCTTTATTCACTTTTGAGCAACACTTAAAATATTTCTATGTCATAAATTTAAGATCATAATAATTATTTAAAGGAAATAAAATTCATACAGCTTCTTTACTAATGAAAAATAGACCATAGTCATGCCAATATTGACAGTCTTTAGGCGGATAAAGAGTAAAATCTTGATCTGCCAAAGAATAATAATAAGTATTAGTATTAATTTACTTAGTGTTTTAAATTTTCCAAAACATTTTCATTTTTTAACTTAAGATATAACATCATTGAAAACACATTGTTTGTATTTTATCAGAAAGATATTCCAATTCTGACAGAAAAGGAAATATAGCAGGTGTGTGGGACCAGGCTTAAATAGATCATTGACATTGGTGGAGGGGATATTTATATCTCTTTTCTGTTCTGACATAAAATAAGGGAAGAAGAAAAGGTAGTGTGAGGATAACAGTATAAGTAACATAGACACAGTAAGTAATAGACTACTGTTGGTAGCAGTTCTAGATAATGCTCTTTAACATCCAGTGAAGCTAAGTACCCAAATTAAAAAAAAATGTCTAAAGAAGCAGAATTGAAGTAATCCCAGAAGGTATACCAAAAACATCCATGACTATAGTGATAAAAGAATTTGAAACCAGTAAAGTTTTGAGGGACTGAGGAGGGCTGCTGAAATCACAAAACCCTACATTACCCCTCCCCCCATTTTGTTATACTTCATGCACCAGCTGTTTCCAACTCTGAAGGATCAGTGTAAAAGGTAACTTTTTAAAAAAATTAAACCTGTAAGTATAGAGGAGATTTAATGAGAAAAACTTGTTTTGAACATAGGTCTTTATACTTATTTCCAAATATTTATTTTTTAAGCAATGCTTCTCCTCCAAGGTTACTTTTAAGTGATGTCTTTGTTTCAGTATCTCATAATCTCGGATATATACATATGTATATACATATGTATATATCTATCACATATGTGTTCTTATATGAAATGAAATTTTAAAATTGAAACAATATATTAACATAAATTTTATCATTTGAAAATTTAAATTTCTTAATGATAGATATAGACTGTCCAAATTCATACTATAAAAAATAAAAATTAATCTGAGAATCAAGAGAACTAAATTAAGGAGACAGATCTTCATTAGCCATCTGTGTCAACCTGAAGTAGTCAATTTTCTTCCCTAGAAATAAATGTTGTTGCTGAAAAATATAACTGATGATTTCAAACTAAATGATCTCAAAGTTCTATTATAAATTCATAATTTGTGTGATTTTCTTTAAATTCAATGCCTATTTCATTCACCAAATGGAGTAATAATTTGCTCATTTACCCTAGTAAATACATGTGTGTTATTTTCTTTTCATTTGGTGTCCAATAACTGTAATAATATCACAAACCATGACTTCCTTCTCTGCATCTAAGATAAAGATTATCAGTCAATGACCCCTGTGAAGAAACAGAGTATTATACCCCCAGCATTCATTCAGCTACCAAAGTAGTAATGGCCAAGCCAACCTAGAGGAAGTCACAAGCATTCAAATTATCTCTCTTTGACCTCTCTCTAGTGAAGTCAGCAGAGATATCTCCCCTTCCTCCACTGTCTTACTCCCAAGATGTTCCCATAATCCTGAAATATCTATTCTAGTGATATCAAGGCTGGATTCCTAAACAGCCTCAAATACTGAAAATTCTTAGTCCTAGAAGTTTTATTATTGCCATGACTCAACATCATAAATGGATGTATCAATCTAAGTGAAAATGTTTCTAAAGAGGATGCTTTAGAATCTACTCTGCTACTGTACCCTAAGGACCATGACATTTTGCTTTCAGGCTTGTATTTAGAACATCCTACTTCTGTTGTCTCTTTTTTTTTAGAAAGTGAATATTTTAAGGTAGGGAATGTTCTTTTTTATGTTTGTAATCACAGTTCTTTACAAATAGCAAATGCTTAATAAATACTTCATTTACATACACTGACAGATAGCATGCCTTTAGAAGTGTCTTTTTTATTTGCTGTTCATAAGATTGTTCAACTTATATTTTTAAAAGTTAAATAAACTCATAGTTTTGAAATAAAATTATTTTTAAAATGTGTATATTTCATTGATTTATTGCTCTGTTTCTTAGTCACTCCATATAAAAGAAAAGTCAATTTCTCAACCTTTTGCAATAACTTACCTAATTGTCTCTACACTCATGAAAATTAAATTAGAAGGGGGACTTTAGAATTATTTTGCATGCTTTGGTATTGTAATAAGGAAAGAAATGCAATATATTAAAAATATTGACTAAATACCTATTGTTAAGACCACATAAATAATCTCTGTTCTCCAAAGGTAAAGTCTTTATGAAATAAGTTCAGTACTAACAGATGATAGGAAATAATTGATAATGCCTTAAAGATACTTGCTATTTCTCTTTAATTGTCATAGGGCATTGGAACAGGAATCAAAAGAATGGGTTTTAGCTCCTATCTCTGACAATTAACTATATCACTTTTCGCAAGAACATTCACTTCTTTGATGGCCCTTAGTTTGAAGGGTTAACTAGATAGAGTATTAGTAATTTTGAATTATAGTATAATCCAGTATTCTTTTGATTGATATTCTTAGAATTTCACCAAGAGTATTTGAAATTACTGTAAGAAAATGCCTGGATTTTCTTGCTCTGTTGATATACCTCATGCAATAGGAAGCATTAGAACATTTCACAAAATAACTCTGATGAAAAAGTAAATGTACTAAGTTAATAATAAAATAAAAAAAACTATTTGTTAAATGACTTAAAGTATTGCAAAATAACTACATAGACAAACAAAAATGTAATCATAAGCATCTTATTCTTTTAGCTCACCATCTCCTTGCTCAAGGCAATCATGTCTAAGCCATTAATAATTAAACTCAAAAAGTGTCTGGGATTCTTTTCATTCTACATCTTTTCTAAATGAATTTTAACTACTTATGGGCATGTTTTTTTTTTCCTTTACTCTGATATCTATTACATCCCTAACCCAAATCTTTGTTTTTATTTTTTCCTGTACTCCTTCCCAGGTTACCATATGTGGCATATCACTAACCAAAGGCAAAATACATTTTTAGAAGTCCTATGAACTGCCATGAGTTCTGTGATATATAAGTATTATATTTTATTTTTGGAAGTTTCCAGAAATTAAAAACACACATATTCTGGTAGCTTTTAACCTAAGGGGTTTTCTTTGTTTGAGCTATTGTTGATAGTGTTTGAAGATGTTTATCTCTTTAAATTAAAAATCAAAATAATCATTTGAAACATATGAAATCATATGAAAGTCAATTATCAGTTACCTTTTTAAAAATAACATATTTAATTACAAAGGGACACTGATGACCACCTCTCTGCACCTGTTCCACATAAGTGATAGGTTCTGATAGTTCTATGCTTACACTTGCAGTTATGTAGGAATTAAGTTCTCTAGGTATTTCAGAGAAGAGATTACCTTTACTCTTTTAACTTATTCCTTTCCTAGGTGGCACAATTTGAGCCATTAACCTAGAGATGTTTAGATTGACCCCATTAGTCTCATTCTTCAAACCCTACTTACTAGGGATATTTTCCATCTCCCTTCATGTTGAGGTTCAATGGACCCTAATCTTATAATCATGGTAGTGGCATTCTTAGAATAAAAGTATTTAACTATAATCATTTTACTTATAATTTTACTGGGAAAAACTAAAAAATATATTAAACAACTACTAGTCAGGCAGATTTATCTCCCTGCCTCTTATTCCCCACTGAAATATATCTTTGACTTACCTCCCCAAGTGATATTCATAAAATGATTTTATGCCACTTCCATATTTAATAAAGCCTTGTAACTCTCTATTACTTGTAGGAACAAATGCATTCTATATTTGGCACTAAAATGCCTTTACAACTGGATTTTTTCTTTATTTCCACTCATCTTTCACTTTAATCCCCATCATATACTTTTCTTTATTTTTTTTCCTGATTACATTTTGATACAATTTTCAATAACTCTTTTCTTACATTTTGTGATCCATGTTCTCTCCTTCCTCCCACCACTACCATTTCTCAAAGACAGAGAAGATACTATGACATAGAGTGAACATGTGTTAATAATATATATATTTCCATGTTCCATTATCATGTTGTGAAAGAAGACATTAGTTATATTAGAGAAAAACTAATGGAGGAAATAAAGTGAAGAATGTCATATTTCAATCTGCATTCAGACTCTATCAGTTCCTTCTATAGCAATGGAAACATTTTTTGTCATAAATCTCTTGGAGTTGTCCTAGGTCTTGGCATTTCTGATAGTAGTGAAGTTATTCACAGTTAATCATTCTACTTTATTGCTGTTACTGTGTACAGTGTTCTCCTGGTTGTGCTGACTTCAACATGCTTTATAAGTCTTTACAAGTATTTTTTTTGTTCATCTAATTTGTCTTTTTTTATGGCACAATAATATTCCATTATGATAAGATATAGCAACTTTCTCAGCCAAACCTTAATTGATGGACATTCCTTCAGTTTCTCTTGTTACCACAAAAAGAACTGCACTTGGCTTTAGTTGTTATTCCGAGAGGAATAACATCACAGTTACAAATGTTTGATGTAGTAATTAATAAACCATTCAAAGATCATTTGAGGAAATAATATAACTAGTGATTGTTGGCCAGAAACCACGAATTTACTCCATTGGGAAAACTAAAGAAATCATCAATCACTGTATTTGGAAACTAGATGAAAACCACTTGGGACAAAATCTCCACTGAGTCCATTGTGCTAGGATTTGAAAAATATTTTATATAAAACAGTATGGATGGTAGTGAAGATGGTGTTTTGTGGTAAGAAGATGGTGATGGCAATGACTCAAATGATGTTTCCACTTGGGGAGAAGAGGAAATAGAAGAGGAAGGAGAACATGATTAAATATTGGAAGGTAGTTTCTCACAAGCATCTGTAAAAGTAATACATATTTAATAAAAGTATTGGCATTAAAACTTTTTAAACTTTTTTTCCAGACCTTGAAAAAATTAGAACATAAAGTGCCTGCATTATTCATGAATTAAGAGTAAGATGTAATTTAAAAGGAGAAAAAAATAGGTATCTCCTCTTCCTGAGTTACCCTTCAAAATGCTTGGAATCTCACTATATTCAGGGTCATATTATATTTGGACGAATATGCTATTTTGAGGACTAAGAGGAATAGAAAAATGATAGCATTATAGAAAGATACAGAAAGCAGGTGTATATTTAAGGGAATTCAATTTAAGGGAAAAGATAACAAAACATTTTGCACATATTGAATTTGATATTCCTATGATGTCATATGAGTAGACATTTCTAATTGATCACTAGAAGTGCATACAAGATGACAAATGTCCACATAGGTCAATCTTCTTAGTAATTTAAGACAATCCCAGTTCTAGCTAAAATCTCAACTTCTTTACTAAACCTTTTCCAATCTGTCTTAATTCTAGAGCCTTCCCTCTGTTACTATTTCCTATGTGTTCTACATATAATTTGTTCATACATATTTGTTTGTTATTTAACTGTTTCTATTATGACCTCCTCAAGAGTAGTTTGTCTTTTGTCTTTCTTTGTAATCTGCAAACTCTTTATATACTTAGCACGATGCCTAACAGATAGTGAGCACTTAATATAAAATTGACTGACTGAGAAAATGACCTCTGAATTCCTGGGATTTTATGTGATTACCAAGAAGGAGAAAAAAGAGATCAGAGAAGACAAAAAAGAGAACAGAATTTTTAAAAAAAGAGAGAAGAAGGCTGAAAATATTGCTCTTTAGTGTACTCACATATATGGGACAGAGGATGGATGATGACTAGTTAAAGTATATTGAGAACAAATCAAATAAGTAGGAGGAAAAACATACCAGAACTGTGTCAAAATAAATTAGGGAAAAGAATTATTTTACAAAGAAGGAGATGTCTCCAGTGCCAAGCTCTGAGGGAATATCAATAAGGATAACATTTGAAAACAACCTTTTTTTTTTATTTATCAATAAATATATAATTTATCCAGGGTCCAAAAGTATGTTTCATCAATCTATTTTTTTTTGCTAATAATGTCCCAATTCTGAATAGTCAGAGACAAAAAGAGAAGTAAGTAGAGATAAATATATACACCCATAAACACACACATATTTACATATAGACACATGATTCTTGTATATTTCCTAAAATTGTCATTTACTATTTTACTGTTAGTGAGCCCAACCCTTTGAAAAAATGCATAGTATATTCTTGCCTCATATTTGTTCTATTTCCTCCCAGCCTTTCACTTTATCTATTGTTTAGGGATTCCTAGGCTGAAATACATGATTGACAACTAAGACATACTCTGAAAATTAAGAGGTATATATGATTATAGAAAAAAAATCTACTTTCTTCTCTGAAACTAAAATTTCAGCTGACTGCCTAAAACTGAAGGCCTGTTTTTTGGTTAAGATATCTCCTGGAGGCATACCTTGAGATATTACAAGTTTTAAATGATGTTGAAGATCTGGTTGCTGTTGGGAAATGAAGGTAGGAAATCTAAACTAGTCTTGGTGATGAAGTTGTTGGGAAGAAAAGATGTAGCTCAGAGTATATACAGGTATATACAATGTACCATGAGGAATGCAGTGGCATTCTCTAAATTTCAATATTCTAAAGTAAAGCTCCAATAACTCTACCCTAGGTAGAGCTCTGGAAAAAAATTAAACAGTTCCTAAAATGTAGTGAATTTATTATTTTCCTACTTGACATTTTGGTCTAATCAGTGAGCATTCAGGCTGAAACTATGTACAATTTATCTTCTATGAAACCTCTACATTTTAAATAAGAGTAGATATGTCTCAAATAGAGTAGGAAAAGGCTGTCTTTCTGTTTTAATTATTTTAGCATATTCCCTCCTCACCCTCTTCAAGGTAATACATAATATTCTTTATCCATTTTTATTTTGACTGACATAATACTTAACAAATAGAATAATGGTATATTATAAATAAAAGCTACCTCAGAGATCAAATAATTAAAGCTCCTCAGTGTAAATATAAGGAAACTGAATCCCAGAATAATAAAGTAAATTATCTATAGAGTCAATTTAATTGAATTTAGTATATCATTTTCCAGAAATATTATACCATGTATTCTCATCATTAATAAAAGTAGAAACCCTCCCCTTTGGTAAGTAAAATCTGTTTACATGTGACTGATCTCATCCCTGTCTCTCTCCCTGTATATTACCTTCTTGCAATGGCTATCATCCAAATGAAGAATTAGGCTTGTCCTGTTTGACCCCATAAGGGAAGAAACCATGAACAATGGGTAGAAATTAAAAAAGGAAATTTAGTCTCAGTGCCAGGAAAATGAAATTAGAACATTATCATATCTTGTAACAATTTCAGTTATCCAAATTAAGACTTTTGTCTTAAAAGGGAAATAATTCCTTCTAAATGGAGATCTTCAGGCTTAAAATGAACAATCATTAATCAATCATTTTCTATAGATATGGTTTCTGTATTGTTTAAACTTGATTAAAACCAAAGTTTCCAATCTCCAATTTGTTAATGTTTTCTCCTAATTTTCATTTTTTCCTTATCTACATAGTATTTCAATGCGAATAAACATCTTAACTATCCTCCAACCTTAAAAACAACTTATATACCATTATTCCAACTATTATCCTATATTTTCCTCCCTTTGAATCCAAATTCCATGAAAATGGTAACATACTTAATAAATCTTCCTCATGTCCCATTTATCTTCTGAACTCATCATTCAAATGAAACTTCTTTTTCCAAATGTTTTTATTGTGCAGTTGTTTTAGTCATACAAGACACCTTGTGACCCTGTTTTGTTTTGGAGGGAATTTTTGGGCAAAAGATATGGGAATGGTTTTTCATTCCCTTCTCAAGCTCATTTTGGTAATGAGTAAAAAAGTAAATATATTTAAATGACTTAGCAAAGGGTCACACAGCTAGTGTTTGAGGTCAGATTTGAACTCAGGAAGATGAATCTCCCTGAATCCAAGCCCAATGTTCTCTCCACTGAGCAATATAGCATTTCTAGAAATTAATGGTACAAATATCTTAATGACCTTTTCCTTATCATTCCATTACCCCTACTCCTAAAATCACAATAACAACTATTACTACTACTTCCACTACTGATAATTTGAATTCCTGAAGATCACTACTTTCACCATGGCATCATGTTCTACTCTAATGAAAAGACATATTTTCCTATAGTGAAGAGTGGAGAAGTTAATTGATACTGCATACTTCTTGTATTCTTATTTTATTAGTTCAAAGTAATTATTTATCAACTACCTACTCAGTGAGAAGCATTACATCACATTCTTAAGCTATACAAATAATAATAAAGCAACTTGTTCCCTCAAGTTTACATTTGTAATCTTCACCTTTTGAATGTTGCAATTTGTGATAGATTACTAAAATAATTTATGACACCAACACTAAACTCTGAACTCTTTTATTATATTTTCCAAAGCTGACTAGTGAGAAATTTTCTTGGTGACAATGTATTCTGTATGTATACTTCTCTTGATCTGTGTCACCTTTTAAGAATGAGAGGGAGAAAAAAGTGTGAGTAATTGAGGTCATGGGAAGAAACTTCTTACCATGAATGTCTTCCTTTCTTACTTTGTAAATCGAAGAAACAGCAGAGACAGGGAAAAAGAGTGGAAGTAGTCATGATCCCTGCTATCTCTGGCAACACACAACAGATAGACTACTTGTGTAAGGTCTTCCCCCAGAGGGTTAAATATAACCTTAATTATGAACACAGTTCCAAGATCTTGGTCAGCTATGAGTCTTCTATTTCCCTATTTTATTCTCAGTCTTACCAGACTCTTGGCTGGTACTCTTTTTCTTTAGAAAAATGCACAGCCACGAACATCTGCATAAATACAATTATAGAGCTTCATCTTTATAATACCATAACTGAATATATAATTTTAGTCACAGATTAGTTGTCACTATTATATATGTTATCCATAAAATTGTACACCATAATGACTTTTCTCAGCTTTCATTTCACATAGTAATCCCTCCTGGCAGCTGTGGCCACTTCATCCGAACATTGTTTGTAAGACCTTCCAGGAAAATAATGTTATGGTCTGAATATTTGTTATGTTTCTCTAGAGTAACTTTTTATAGGCGAGTCTATTTGAATCATTACAACTGCAGTAAATGTCATAATTGAGAAATCTTGTATGAGTATTATGCTATATAATCCAAAATATTTTGCAAATGCTATAAGCTCTAATGTTTTAATGCCATAAAATTACTTTCAATGTACTTAAGTATTGATATATATTTATATAGCTATCAAATATATTTTATATTTCTATTTTTTTTATTTTACATGACATAACTTGTATTTACAATTTTCCTTGAGATCAAGATGTGTAATTTCATAAATATGGAAGAGATCAACAATGAGGAGTTTCCTTCTGTTAATTCATGGTTTTATAGAGTTAGCAATGCCAAGGACAATTTAAATGATTTTCTCAGAATGATACAGGTAGTAGTATATGATAATACAGATAGATGATTTGACCCTTGGTCATGACCCTGAGGTAAGATTTGTACTAACTATACCAAATTTTCATGAACATTGCCAATTTGAAGAACCTGACCTGAGAAAAAATGCTGGGAAAGCAAAAAATTATATATATATATATATATATATATATATATATATATATATATATATATAATCTGCAAAGTACAAATAGAAGTGATATTTCACCTTGATTGCTCAGTGACTTACAAGGGCCTTATTTTACCAAAACATTGAACTCAAATTTGGAGTGTTCAAAATACAACTATCTCTGACTGCATTAGGGGGATGGTAGTATTGCAAATGTCTTCCTAACTCTGTGTACAATACTGTCTTCCTTGACCATAATGTTGCATTGTGTTTTCTTTTAAATGAACTTTTCATAGAAGCAAAGTTTTAAAAATATGTGTAAGTGCAACCTTTTTATAATATTTAATAGTGAAAGTGATTGGGGGAAGCTAGGTAGTTTATTGGAAAGAGAGCAAGGCTCAGATGGGATTTCCTGGCCTCAGACACTAGTCACTTAATTCCCATTGATTAGCATTTATTGCCCTTCTGCCTTGGAACCAATACACAGTATTAATTCTAAGATGGAAGGTAAGGGTTTAAGAAAACAAAAGTGATATTGGGCTTTAAAAGACTGAAAGCATTAATTCTTCCTTCAGATCCTTTCTATATTCCAGCTTCACTCTTGTTATTTGATCTGAGAAAGTATTCTTAATTGTCTAAAACATTTTTAGGTTTTGCCATTGGTTTTAAATGTAGAAGAAGCTCATAATTTATATTTTATAGCCTTCCTGAAAGATTCTGGTGATTTACCAACTTATGGAACTTTTTGTGTGAAATAGATACTATTATTCATCAGGATTTTTTAAAATAAATTTTGAAAACTTTTGAAGAAATTGCATTATTTCTCTTACATCTGTTTCCCTATTATAGAAAGATTTAGAGGATTAAATAGATTTTTTGTTTTAAAAACTACCTTGGTCGAACTGAAGTAAATTTGCCATATAAATCCCAGGTATGGTTGGATCTGATTGAATGATGAATCAAGGTTGGGGTGGAGGGAGTGGGGAAGGTAGTAGCAAGATGGTGGTACTCAACATTAGCCAATTTGCCATATTTGATAAAATAAATCTTACAAGAAGACAAATTAATCCACTATTTCTCTTCTTCATCAGAAAAATAAAATAAAAAATCCATTGCAGTCATAGAGCTATCTTTCTAATTATTCAAATAAGAGGTGTTTTAAAAAAATATATATATGTATATAAATGTTATATATGTATATATGTATGTTTACCATAAGATTGTGGATTATTGATAGTGATTACATTCCAGTTACTCATGACACATCACAAATATATTCTGGAAGTAACATAACTAGAAAAATATTAAATTAGGAGTCATGTCATCACTGAATATTTGAGAAAGTTTTGGAAAGCATATAAAAAATTTAAAAAGCTAATACAAAATTGTTACTTTTATGTATTTTTTAAAAATAAAACTATACAGACTTTTAAAAATTGTTATGAATTTATTTTGTTCATCTTTAAAAGTGTGATTTTATTTCTTAAAGTCACCCATTATTCCATGAAATGTCTTTATAATCTTACTGTTATAATTGCATAGCCATAGCCATTTGCTGAAATGAGCTTATTTTCATTGTTATAAAGAAAACTTAAAAGTGCTGTTAAATTATAGCCCTAGTAGCTATACAAAAAAACATGGAAATGTATGTAAAATAGGTGTATAGGCATGGAAATTGCCATAGACAATATTGCCATAAAAATTGCCATAGACATAGACAAAATTCCTGACTCAAGTCTAACTGTCCCCCAGACTCCAGAATTTGTGGCTCTTCCTAGTTTGGAAGAAAAGAAACAAATAATTTATGTTGTAAGATGTGGACAAAGGTAGGAAAGCAGATTGTTGTTATTGTTATTTTTGTTATGTGATTATTATGTTTCCATTTAAGTGACATCTTTAAAGGAACCAGGAGAGAAGGGAGAAGTAATAGTTATCCTATGGCAGTAGCATCTAGGTAGAAGGTGGTGTTATCAAATACACAAATTCCTCCTGTAAAACCAATAGAGATTACTTCTCTCTATATGGATAAGCTAAATTCCTATAATTATGTGCAAAGAAGGGGCCCTGACCTGCCTCACCCTCACTGTTATTTGAGTTTTTAAAACTTATTTCTTTATGTTACATTTTAAGTTTTTAATATAATTTCCCATAAACAATCATTTCATTTATTTATGTAATTTGGAATATTTTCCATGGTTATATGATTCATGTTCTTTCCCTCTTCTCCTACCTGTCCCTTCCCACAGTTGACAACCAATTCCATTGAGTTTTACATGTATCATCATTCAAAACTTATTTCCATATTATTACTATTTTCAATAGAGTGATAATTTAGAGTCTACATCCCCAATCATATCCCTACTGAAAAATGTGATCAAGCAGTAGTTTTTCTTCTGATTTCTGCTCCCACAGTTGTGATATATAATTTTAATGCAATAATATTGCATTATAAGAAATGATAAACAGGATGATTTCAGGGAGGAAAAAAACCCTATAAATATATCAATGGGCACAGATTGAAGTGAGCAGAACCAGTATTAAAAAAAACCAATAACAACCATAGTATATGATGATCAACTGAATGAACACTATTCTCAGCAATAAAATGATCCAAGACATTTCCAAAGGTCTCATACTGAAAAATAGAATCCACCTTCAGAGGAAGAATTGAATGTAGATCAAAAAATTCTAATTTTTCACTTTTTTCATTTTTTTGGTGTGTCTTCTTCCACAATATGTTCAATATGGAAATTATAAAAAAGAAAATATAAAGTAAATATCAATAATTAAATCATTCCTTTTTCTCCTGATACTACATACACTTATGAAGGACATATTTTACATAATGGATCTGGTTACATAGCTAGCATGTTTAAAAAGTAGGAATTGAAACAAAATCATTCCTACTTTACAATGAGCACTGTAGGATTTCCTCTTTCATGTGCCTCATTAATAATTAATTTTGCTGTTTTCTCTCCCTTTCTGTCTGGGACCAGGGGCTTTGCTCCATAGGAAGCATGTGTGTGTTGCTGCAGGGTATCTCAGTTAAAACCATGACCAAGTGAGTATGATCTAACACAGCACATAACAAGAAAGCTTTGAAATCAAAATAATGGGAAGATATGAAGAAGAAATCTATGGAACAGGCAATCCAAAATCTATAAAAGCACAAATAGTTTCATTCCAGTGTCCTCTCCCTTAAGATTGATGTACCTCAATCCAAAAAAAAAAAAGAAAGTATCTTATACCAATCAAGATATTCATGGAATATCTAAGACAGAATGGGGAAGTGACAGCAATGTGTAGCTCAGAAGTAAGAGAAGAAATAGCAAAAGAGTTGCCAAGAAGGAAGGAGATTTTTTGAAAAAATAAAGACAAATGCACAGGTTTGTTACCATTGTGGAAAACAAGGCCATAGAGTGGCTGCCTATCACACTGTTCTTCAGAGTCAAGATATGAGCACTGGAATCTGTTACTGATGTGTATCTACCGAACATGAAATAACCAAATGCAAAGCCAAAGTAGACCCAGCTGTGGGAGAATTTTCTTTAACAAAATATTTCATTTGTGGAGAGTTGGGATAATTATCTAGATCTTGCCCTGATAATCCTAAAGGACTTTATGCTAAAGGTAGTAGTTATAGACTCTATGGTTCTGTAGAACATTTAAGAAAGATTTCTCTGAAAACCAGAATTCACATCACTTGGTCACATTGGTCTTTGTGCTGTGAATCTTAAAAATTCTCAGACCCTACTTCAGAACACTTGGTTAAGACCATTCCCCATTTAAACAACAAAAGGACTTAGATCAGGAATGTGGGAACTCTATTCCACCCATACTTAAACATACTTTAGGGGAAGATAAAGTTGTAAACTCATTGCTAAACAATGAAAAGTACTTAACCTATACTTATAGTAAGGCAAAAGACCTTAAGCTGTGCCTATTTTTAGATCTAATACAAAAGGGTGCTAAGTACCTATAAAGGTCAGGCAACTTGTAAGCTTACAAGGAGCAAAGAGGTAAGAACTTACTCAGAGATTTTAGTCTACTCAGGTGTGAACTTAATCAAAAGTTTAATCTACTCAGGTGTGAATTAAGAATGGTCAGTCCTTTGGAAAATATCTACTGTGATTGGTAGTTGTGAGAATTTAGGGGAGGTGACATAGGAGAAAATTCCCTTTAAAAGGAGGTCAAAAAGAGGTCTCAGGGGATTTCAGTTGGGAAAAGCTGAATTGGAGGAGGAAGCTGGCCAAAGCTACCTTGAAGGGCTTGATTGCTGAAGTTGATTGAGCTAGCTGAAGCTGAACTGGTGTCTCTCTGAACACTAGAATCTTGCTTGGGACAAATCTTGTGGTGAGTTGATAAAAGACTGACTGATCTCTCTCTTAGGGTTTTCAGACTATGCTGACCTAGGCTGGTCTGCCCCTTTTCTCATTATTTCCTTTTCTTCTCTCTCTCCCTTTCATTAATTCCTCATTTGTATTAATTAAAATCTCTATAAAACCCAGCTGGCTTAGGTATATTTAATATTTGGGATTTTTTCCCTGGAGACCACCTTATATTTGATTTAAAACAAGACACTGTCTTGAAACCATATTTTCTGCAGTCACAATTTAAGCCAAACACTCTTTTATCTTTAACAGTTTATGGCTTCCACTATTTTAACTCTCACAGTGCTGAGGAGATGAGGGCAGATTATGCAGAAATTTTAGAGGCTCCCAAACCACAGAAAACCAAAACAGCAGTAGCCAAGGCAGTTAATTTTCATAGCAGAGATACCACCTAATGATGTGTCATAGTTTGAACTGGGACTACCCTTTAGGGTTAGAATTGAGTTCAACACTAAGGATACAGTTCCTAAACATATACTACAAGTGGAAATTTGATCACCTAAAAACATTATAAGCAATGTGTTGTTAAAATTCGTTTTCTGAAGTTTTGTGCACTGAAGACGCATACCACTAGCATGAAACACTTAAAAACAAGCATTGTTTGTTTAAATTAAATTTTTTTTGGGAAACCTAATTCTTAACAAAACAGCACACACAAAGAATGAATGATTTCAATTGATAAGAATCTTTTTTCTTAAAAATAAATGAACATAGGGGGCAACTGGGTAACTCAGTGGTTGAGAGCCAGGTCTAGAGATGGGAGGTCCTAGGTTCAAATCTGGCCTCAGATACTTCCCAGCTGTGTGACCCTAGGCAAGTAACTTAACCCCATTGCCTAGCCCTTACCACTCTTCTGCCTTGGAGCCAATACACATTATTGACTCAAAGAGAATGTAAGCGTATAAAATAAACAAATGAGTATATTGAAATAATTTAAGTTAAACGTTTTTTTAATAATTAGCATCATATACACTATGCCCTGTTACTTCAATTTTCTATTCATTGAAGGAAGTAAATAAATAGTATTAAAATTTGAAAATCTTTAAGGTTCAAAGAATTCACAAATAGATAAAACCATATAACTCAAATAATTTCAAAAGTAAAAACCACTTTTACACCCTCAAAGCTTGTTATAGAAAAAGTAACTGAGGCACAAAATAATCAAAGTTACAAATTTGGAAAGATGTTTCAGGCATCTTTTGGTAAAAGCAAACCTCTAAGGAATCTACCTTTGAGCACAATACAGGTTTGAAAACTTCCTGGCACTGTGGGAATTGAAGTTTAAAAATATACACTTTTTTTTCTCAGCTCTGTGTGTAATTTTGGAATATGATTATTTTTAAAGGAAAAAGTTGATTTGAGTTATGCTCAAGAAGTCTGAAAGTGGCATTACAAGTTTTTGAGAGGCAGACAGAAAGAAATTAAATATTCATTGCAAGAATTTAGCAACATCATTAAGAGTTAAGCTCATGTTCCTCTATAGGGCCCATTGCTATTGAGATTATCACATTCTTGCCATTCAAAATCTTTTCTTTGTCTCTCTTATTAGGTGTGTCTCTTTAAGAACTCCTAAATGAAAAGACAACAAGAATTCACAATTGTTTCTTAGGCCAATAGGAAATGGGTGCCCAAAGAGCTACAAATCTCAGCAAGCCAGTAAATTCTCAAAATGTATTACAAGTGCATCATTTTAATATTGTCATACTGCTTTCTTTTGAATGAAGTTTGCTACAAAGGACAGCCCATTTAACCTTCAGCTGTCCCATTTTACCTTTTTTCTTAAATTCTTCCCTCTAAACAATTCCACAAAAACATTTTCTCACTCTTTTTCATAATAGAGAAAACTGCACCAAGTTGTTGGGAGTTTATACTACAGTGTAAAGGTTTTGGGTAGAGCCACAGATTATGTCTGCCTTCTGAGATTGTCTAGCTAAATATGAAGAATTAATCAACAGAAGGCTAGCCACTTAGATCATACAATTTTAACCAATGTAACCAAATGTATTTTAAGAATGCTTTCAATATAAAGAATAATGGAATTGAGAAAGACAGATTTTATAAAAAATATCAGGTTTAAGAAAATTGCTAAATTTTAATTTAACTGTTTGAAGTTTAGAAGTGAAATCCTTGCTCTTTATGATGAATTGATAGGTATTATTTGTAAAGGAATCAATATTATACTCCAAACTAAGTCAATAGTATCTCATATTTTGTGGCATTGATGTGAATTTAGTAGGTCAGAATGAAAACAGCTCTTCTGACACTGTCATTTTCCACTCCAAGTAGAGCTTGTGAGCTATTTTTATATTTTATTGCATGTTATTTCTTTCCTCTAGCTCCTACATGTCTCTGCATGAGTACATTCTATTAATATGACATAAAATATCAGACCTATTTGATCACTTAATGAGAGATTTACATAGATTTTTCCTTCACACATAGGGGAATTCAATATGTATATGTGAAAAGTGCTAATCTTGGAGTTAAACAAGACATGGTTTTGGATATTGCTCTTCCCAATTACTATGTATGTAATTAAACGCCTTGATAGAATTTGTTTCTTAATCCTTAAATATGTGAACATACATACATACATACATACGTAGAAATTTGTGAATCTATGATTACTAATACTAATCAATGAATATTGGGGAATAATGCACAAATTTTATCCCACAAAATGCCTACTTTTGAAACCCTTCTTAGACTTACAAATTTTGATAATTTTGACCTCTCAGCTAAGAGTTATTTCTTTATCCTAGAAGAATTTGTAGAAATTTTATCTGTCATGTATTGATCACATTTTAATTCATACAGTAATTATTTATTGTCTCTTCTTAAATTAATTTTTAAAGGTAAAGTCAGAATTATATGAAAAACTGAATCTGTTACTTAAATTAGAATACACAGGGAAGTTAAATCAGTCATTTATATATAAAAACATGGTTTATTTATAGATGTGTATATAAGTGTTTGAGATGGACATTGGCATTTTATAATATATAGTCATTCAGTATTTCAGTAAGGTTATTAAATTCTTTTCTATCACCTTACATAAGTCTATTGCTTAATCAGATAATTCATCATATATAATGTCCATGTGAAGAATGAATTTCAAAATTGATCTTACTGATCACAGAAATTAAATGATTGCATGTTGATTTTGACATATTTATGATTAATGTGAACCCTTTTCTTTTTGGGATCTTTGATTTAAGTACAAAACATAAATCAGAGGTCATTTCTCCAATTATTTGTTTCCTATTGAGCAAAGATGATTAAGATCACCAGAAAAATTATAGTAATTATAGCTGATGACACTTGGGATCATGGATTTGGAGACAGAGTGGAACTTATTAATCATTGAGTATGGTGCTTCTAAGTTTAAAGATGATAAAATTTTGGCATAGGGAAGTTAAATAACTTGTGTAAGCCACACAAAATCAGGATTTGATCCCATATTATCTGCACACTTTCTATCAATTGCTTCATAATAAAACATTTAATTTTATAATATATTAATCTTGACTTCATTATTTTAGGATCTGTGAAAAACCACCTACAATTGCTACATTTAAAAGACATTACTCTCTAGCCAACTTGGTTATGAGCCATTTAAATTTAGCCCAGCTGGTCTCCATTTCTAATTCTAATAAACTATTCATATTTAATGTTTTTAGATTGCTAATGGCTTATCACAAATTGACCTCCATTGACAGTGTCCAAGTACCTTGAGTCAGCCTCCATATCATGTTGAAATGGGTTATCAGAGGAGGAATTCATTGGAGACTTTATAGTTGCTTTAATTAATTACTGTTTTATCTTTAAAGTGAAGAAATTGGGCTAGTTGACATCTGAGGTTACTTCTTGCTCAATGTTTATGATATTAATCTAACAGACCAGCTTTCCTCATTTTGGCAGTTAAAAATTTAGGCAACTGTTCTCTTTCTTCTCAGAAGTTCTAAATTCTATTGAGATCATGGGTCTTCAGGATTCATTTCCCAAGGTCATCAAGGACAACAATCAATCAACAAGAATTGATTAATTATTAATGTGTCAAATGTGTCAGTGTGCTGAATATTAGTGATATAAACAGGATAAACAATCAATATTCTCAGTGAGTCTAGTTTTTAATTGGAGAAACTAGCATATGCATTTTATAAATTCACAGTGAAAATAAATTCATTCAAATTAAATTTAAAAGGTTATAAGAGATAGAAAGGATATTATCAGCTATAATCAGCAAAGATTAAATCAAAAATTGTGCTCACCTTGATGCATGTTAAACAAAGTGAAGTTAATACAAAGCAAAGTTATGAATGGTGTTCATTTCAGGCATGTGGGATCACTAGTGTAAATGCTCCAAGGTGAGAAAGAAGAGTAAACATTGAAAGCAGCATCTAGTTTCCCTGTTCTTAAACATTTTCTAGCTCAGTAATTAAAGTGGGAAAAAGTGTTTGAAATGATGAATATAAAAGAGCAAATAAAGAATTTTATTGTATTGTACATACTCTTAAGTTACAATAGAAGGAAGAGAGCAAGTTGGGTTGGTGTAGGGAGAGAAGACTTAAAATAAGGTAGAATTTGAACCTTAACATATGAGTACAATTTTAATAGGGTTAGGAGAAATAAAGGTCTTGCAAATTGAAGGGAAGAAAACAGACTTGCTGGAATTTGATACTATTGGGCATAGATAATACTAAAGGACTTAGAGGAAGGCATACACATATTATGTAAATCCCAGGTGATAGTTGTAAAAATATAGACAAAAATTTCATAGTGTAAGAAGATATAAACTAATTGTGTTGTCACACTACAGTAAATACCAACATTAATGAAATTATAGATGTGTTTATTCTGAAATAAAATAATACAAAATTAATTTACTTTACTGATATACCATCTCAATTTATCGAAGCCTTGATAAAATTCCATGATTAGAAAATTTTCATAAATGAGTTTGTATTTATATACATACATGCATGATATGTATGCCTGCATAATACCCATATTTGTACCCACATGCATGTGGAAACACAAACACATAAAAACCTATATCTCTAGTTTTCACATGTGAGGAATAGTTTCCCCAGCATCAAATATATATAAAAATCCAATAGCTGATATAATAACTATCAAAGAACTAATTCCCAGAATAACAAAAACTCCACTAAGAATTTATTTTCAAAATTTCTGAATTTGGAAAACTTTTTGTTTTCCTAACTGGCTCTACCTTCAAAGGGAAAAAATGAAAGTATCTAGTGATCATCTTTATAGTTATTCAGAATAATTCTCTAGTCTCACAATTCCCATTATTAATCATGTCATTTTGCCCCTTGAAAGCTCTCATTGTGCTAAAAATCCTGATGCCAAATCATTGACCTTAAGATGAGCTTCTCAGTGCTTGGGCAGTCATGCATTCAATTCATGGCAAATGGGAGAAATTGAGAGGACAGATAGGACAGGGATAAGGATTGTAAGAATTTACAAAGGAGAATGTCTAATGTGCTCTTTTTACACCTTCTTGATTTTTAATTTCAAAATTTGTACCCATGTGTTATTATTCAGAGAATACAAGTATTTTGAAAAGTGTTTTCTTCATATCTGTAGAAGTGAGTGCATCCTGGCCTTGGTAAGAACATTACAGTGTTTCCCACATCAATAAAATATGAATTCTAGTCATTCAAACCTGGGGCTCTGAATGAAATTTTCCCATTGAAATATCACTAAAAATGTTGTTTGGATTCTATAGAATTATTTCTGCAACAAATTACTTGTTATATTGTGGATGATGTGAGATATGTGAGCTGTGAAATTTTTGAGAACAATCAGTTTTTTATCTCTCACTGTATTCTTAGGGATTAGGGAAATGCCTAACACATAGTAGGAGTAAAATAAATATTTATTGACTTACTAGTATAAGTAGTATAATGTATGGAATTTCTACATGGAAATGAGTTTCAGGTTTAAAATAATATCATGTTTCTGTAATGATAAGCAAATGGACTTTCAACTATTATGAGGAACTTTCAAAGAGGAAAGTGTTCCTACCAAGTAAGATGTACAACTTTCCTGGAAGTTTTATCCTAACAGAGTGGTTGTCATACTTATCTTGAAACCTGAAAATTCTCAAATGAAGAATTTTTGTAAAGTGCTTAATAGAGTGCCTAGCAAATGGAAGGTAGTTAATAAATGCTTGTTCGTACTTTCCTATCTTTGTTCTTTAGACTGGCTACCTATACAGTATATGTCATAATTCTTCTCTAACTAAAAATAATATATATGTGCATATGCACATATATGCTAATTACATATGCAAACAAGTGCTTTTCAATGATTTAAACAATGTATGTTAGCATAAAATATTCCTTTAATTTAATACTTATTTATGTTATATTTAATCATGTTTACCTAGTGAAGAAGCATAGCATTTTTATAGAAATTATAAAAATGGAGATTTTGAAACTTTGACATCATTCCCAGAAGTTCTTAGTATTTCCCAAAATTCCCTATTATCTCTCCTCTATCTCCATTTTGCCCAGATTACATTATTGGTATTTAACTGTCTATAACTCCTCCCATGCTCTTTTTTTGACCTGCGACCAAACTGGGTTCGGGCAGTTCTTTTACTTTAGTTATCATTAATCAAACTTTTAAAATATAATACTTTGCTATTGATTATTAATTAAAAACCCATGATTTGGCTTGCCACAAAGCAATTAGAAATTTCCAAAAAAACATTTGAGCAGATAGCCTTACTGTAAAGATAGTAAGTTTGCCTGGTCACTGCCAACCACAAGGGTCAAGTAGTGGGGTATGCCTGTGCTCCTGCTGCACCATGCTGCCTGCTTCTGCATGCTGTTTCCCTCATCCATCTTCTTGAGTCAGAATTCCTCACCCCTCTCTGCCCAGCTTGGAGCTTCCTCTTGCCAAGACCAGACCTGACACAAAAGCCTGCCAATCCCAGCCATTTTTTTTCCACAGAGGGGGACAGATAAAAATCTTTCTGCCCCAATCCCTTTCCATACTCTAAGTAGGTTTTTCTAGATTGCCATAGCCATTTTTCAGTATAGAGAAAAGAAATCCCACCCCTTCTAATTTCCAAGCAGATTTGTTTTTAAACTGACCCTAGACTCCTAGTTTAGAAGGTTGTTATTCAAATTTTTTTCACAGGGAGAGCAGAGAGTCCAAATCAAAGGATTAAAAGTCAGTTTTGGGAAATAAGTCTGTTTTTTTTCTTTCTCTCTCTTGACCCAAAACACCATTCCTTCATATAAAAATACACTATTGTTGTCTCTCAAAGTTTTGTCCTTAGGAAGAGAGCACAGAAGAATAGCTCTTAAAAACCTTTCATTAAAAAAAAATCCCTTCAAAAACCTCTTTACCTTCAGTCAGGGTCTCCTTTTCTTTAACTTTTACTTAAGGAGTAAACTTTTTACAAAGCATGACTTTATAAAAGAGCAGTGCATTACCTATCTAAAGGAGCTCAAAGTTTTGGAGTGTCTTTTCTCACTACTGTTCCTGGGTAAAAGGTTCCTTGCATTTAGATTAAATAATTCTGAAATTCAGAGAGGAGATTCATCTTCCTACACACTTTTGGCATTTGGACCTGCCCAACTTCTACAATACATCCAATTTGAGATCCCTCCATACTATGTTGAGTGCAAAATTCTCCCTTACTATGATAAACTTCAGAGCTCTGACAAAAAAAAAAAAGAGAATGGATGGTAAATACTGGGGGAGGGAAAGGAAACTTTAAAAGAGATCTAGAAGTTTACTCTAACTATTTTCAGTTTTTTCTCTTCCTATAACATAGAATAGGTCTATTGGAATTGGTAAAAAGGAATTTGATTGCACTGCCTACCTATACCTTCTCATTTGTTATATTATTGTATTTACTAATTGCTTTAAAGTTTATAGTTTTTAATTTTATCTGTATTAATCTAATCAACATTTTTCTGTTATACTGAATCTTTTAAGCTATTTTTTTACCTATATTGATCTTTAATTTGTACCTTTATATTTGCTGAATAGCAAAATATTTTATAAGCCCATGAACATCTAGCCCAAACCTAGATCCATTGAAGATCTCATGTAGCCTTAAAAAGCCCTTTCCGCTTTTTTTTGCCTTTGTTACATAGATGATGATGGATGAAGTTCATCAAAATGGATTATAACTAAATACAACCTTTGGAGAATTTAATGAGCTAAGAATTTAAATTGTAATTTTAAAGGATATTCAGAAATAATTTTAGATAACGAGTGGTTTCTGAAAGGATGATATTTTGTATTTATATGTAATATTAAAGGTAGAGAACCAAAGAGATTTTTCCTAATAAGGTGTTTCTAAGAAGCAGGAAGGTGGAAAAAAGTCCCTGCAAAATCCTTCAGTTTAATTTACTTCCACCTGAACAATCTAGATTTCTTGGTGATGCTCTACATGATGTTTCTCCTTGCCAAGTTCAAAAGATTTGCTACATCTGTAAAAATTGCGACAAATATCCCTCAGTTAATAGATTTTTATGTCATAAAGAAACTTATATGAAATATGACAGTGAGTTTGTTTGCTATTGTAACTAATTGGGCAATTGTGAATTTGGGGGACTTTGGTACTTCTTTGAATGTGTATTATCTACTTTATTACTGGTTTATTCTGAAAATCGTTTGTATTCACACATGGTTGAAAAAGTATCACTGACTATAAGCTATATATATTTTATTTAAAAAATTATTGTTTTTCCTTGCATATGCAAAATAGTATGAGTTTTATTTTTTCTCTCCTTTTTGTATTTGAAGCACATTTCAACAGTATTGAGATTTTCGTTAACTTTTTTTTGATTTTGCAGTAAGTTTCAAATACATTTGTTCTACTATTAATGCATACCCAAAAGCTTTAGACTATAAAAATGTTGACATTGATTCAAAGAATTGTGGGACTTTGCTTAATGATTTTGTCTGATTCCAGAAAAGAAGGAATGAAAAAAGCCACTGTACAGTGCTACAGAAGCACAGTGCACCTGCATAGTGTCTATGGAGCACAAGGTCAAAGAGACAGCTCCCATTATGATTGATGTAATTTTCAGCCAAGACAAGAGGGCTTGAATTAGTTTGAGGTTTAAGGTTGCAGTTGTTTAACCTGTTAATATAGCAGGACTTACTTGAACCACATTCTATCAAGCACCTCATTTTTTCTGCCATCCTGGCTCCCATTTGCTGCTGAAATCTAGTCCCTTTTTCTATCTTTCATGGAGTAGCAAACTTTCTATAGTCCTGCCTACTGATTGGGTAAATACATAATTTCTTAAATCATTTTAATTGGGTCCTGATTCAAGGACCTGTTAGAGATTTGTTTTTCCTTTACTTAGATTTTTTTAGACATAAGACTTTTACATTTTGCATTTCATTCACAAGTTATTTTTCTCTTTTATTTGGATTTTTAGATGTTTTTTATTTTCTTTTGCAAATTGATTCATATACCTGATAACCCAGCCATGTATCCCTCCTAAGAGGGGAATGTATTATTATTTTCCTCAGGGGGGACTATGTTATTGTTGTGAACTTTTATTTGAATTTGAACAATTTTAGGTTAAGAAACTTGCTACCTCCCAGAATCCCAACTGTGCCATGAAGATAGATGCCAGCAGAGACCACGTGCTGCATGAGAAGATCCAGATTAAATTTTGGAATGTGAATTGAACTATTGGGGGTTGAAATACCTTTGTTTTAAATGTATACTCTTATGTCAAAGGGGACTGTCCTTACATTGTCTTTTTGTCAACCTCGGAATCATTGGTTTTGTTCTTTTTTCCCCCTTTTATCCACAAATTATTGCAATTTTTAAGTTGAATATGTTTCTATGATCCTTTTGGGGAGACTGATCTCCCAAAAGGATTATGGGGGATATGTATAAATGGAGATTTTGAACCTTTGACTTCATTCTCCATATGTCCTTAATATTTCCCCGAATTCCCTATAATCTCTCCTGCATCTCCACGTTGGCCAGATCATTTTATTGGTATTTAACTGACTGTGACTCTTCCCATGCACTCTTTTTGACCTGCGACCAGGTTGAGCTCAGGCAGCTCTTTTGCTTTAGTTATTATTAATAAAACTTTTAAAATAGAATACTTTGTTATTGATTATTCATTTTAAAACCCACAAAATACATAAACATATACACATAATTTTAGTGGATTATGTGTGTTTAAAGACATATACATAATCACATTACACTTTCAAATTCACAATCTTTACAATAACCTTGTGATAACAAATATTTTCTGCTTAAAAGTAACCAAAACAATAATAAAAACTTGTTGCCCATGTAAACAATATGAAACATTTTTCATTATCTTTTGGATTTTCCAAAAGACTAATCAGTCTGTTAGTTTCCCTCTCCATTTTGACAACCTGTTGATATCAATCACTTTTTTTTCTTTCCTTTTTTCATGACTTTTCATATTAAAAACAAACATGTTATCATCACTCATCTTAATACTTTTTCTGTGTTAATGGCATATATTGTAAACAATTTTCTAATTTTTCAAAATAATTGAATTCTGATAATTTTAAAGGTTACTTAAAACATGACTTGAAAACTAGTAAATTAAAATTACACAAATACTTACAAGTACTATGTAATTATTTTAACAATATTTTGTAGATTACTTTTTGTATAACATGACTAAATATATATTTAGTGTTGAAAATAATTAAGTTAGTGACTTTACATTGAGAAAAATTTTCCATTTTAAAATGAAGACACCAACAAAGTTATATTTATTTTCTATCCCTAGGCTGAAAATAAAATATAAATGCAAATAATTACTATTAACCTATCACTTAGCTTAACTATTGCAACACTTAAATTTATGTTTAATACTACAAGTATTATTTTTATAAGTTAATTATCTGAAAAAAATAGAACAATATGACTAAGTTAATCTACTTGCTTAAAAAGGACTGTTCCCCCAAAGCTGCTAACAGGAAGGAAATAATACTCTAGGCAGAAAAAGGGAGAATTTATAACCTGCCTATGTCAGTATTTAATGACAGGAGAAGAGTAGAGTGCTGGGTAATGTAGTTCAAGAGTTCAAGTGTTCTAATTACACATTTCCCCCCATGATCTTTTGGGATTCTTAATACTGATATGTGTTTCAATTCCAAAAAAATAGGAGAAAAAAGAAAACTCAAATATTCTATTGCACATACAAGGAAAAAACAATAAAATGTTTTAAAAATCAAAAATATAGCTCCAATTGGTGACATACTGTGTCACCCAAGGAGAGGTAGAATACAAAGATTCCTCACCAAAAATGAGATCCATTTTCTTTTTAACTTGGCCATGATCCACAGTGTGAGTGGAAATGATTTTTACAAAGTAATAGCCTTATAAAACAGTAGTATAGTAGGTCATGCACATTCAAAGAAATACCAAAATTCCCAATTGCCCAGTTAATTACAATAGCAAACAAATGAACTATCATATAGAATTCACATGAGTCTCCATATAGTCACTTGCTGTGTGACATTTATAAAATCTATGAACTCATAGTCACTTGCTATGTGACATAAAAAAGCAACCTATGAATTAATGTATACTTGTCATAAGTTCTATAGAGCTATCAAATCTTTCAATCTTGGCTGACATATTCTAACAATATTGACATAACTGTTACTGCCATCATTCCAAAATTTGGCAGAGAAACCCAGAAAAATAACACAAATCTCTGTACTACTGATGAAAATCTTTTTTGGAAATAAAAAGTCACCAAGAATCTAGAGCATCTTTGGGTCAAGATGGCAGCTTAGACACAGCAAAAGTTCAGCACTCTGAAAACCCTTCCTTACCTATCACAAACTGAATGATCCTAGGGCAATGAAATTCAAACTGAACAACAGGACAGACCCGGGGAACCCTCCTTCTGGACTCAGATCAAGAGGTATGCCCCCAAAAGCCAGAATCCTAAATCACTCGGATCTAAGGGGAAGGCAGAAGGAAGGTCCCAGGACCCATTCCCCCAAACACAGAGCACTGAGCCCAAGGCAGCAGTGGGAACCTCAGGGCTGGAAAAACGGCCTCAGGGCTAGTTATTCTGAAGGGGGCTTCTTGAAAGCAACCTGAGCCAGTCTCAGGGGCTCCAAAAACAGATGGCAAGGAAACAGAGAGAGATGGGGGAGCCTGTAGCCCCCTGGCTGGGTCCTTCCATCTGAATCTCACGGGAGGTCCCTGATTAAGGGCACATTCAGTTCAACCCAGCTGAACATAATCCCATCAGGAGCCCTCAAAGCTTCTGAAAGGACAGAAACCTCAGGGCTGACAAAGGGGTTGCTCAGAAGGTCAAAGGTCTTACCTTGATATTAACCTGGGCCAGTCTCAGGGCATTCAACAGAGACTGAAGAGGAGGTTTTTTTGCTTCAGGGCTCATTCAGCCAACCCAGCTGAACTTAACCCCATCAGGAGCCCTTGGAGTTCAGGGAGGCCATGACATGTGCCCCTAAGAATGCAGGGTCTTCTGAAAGAACAGAAACCTCAGGGCTGGCAAAGGCACTCAGGTACCTTGCAGATAGTGTTGAGCCAGGATCAGAGCATGGAAGTAAGGCAATGGAGAAAAAACTGGAGGGAACTGAGAGCAGTAACACCTGAAACTCCAGCAGACCCTGGGCTTCCCCGGAAAGACAGAGCAGCTGGGGAGAATGGACAATTTGCCTGGGGCAAAAGCCTCAGACCATCAGACAGATACACTAAGAGCCAGTCCTCCTCACTCAGATAGAGATGGCAAACAGTACAGAAGTACTAAAGCCTCCAAACACCAAAAAAAGCAAGAAGAAGGGGGTGACTTTGGACACATTTTATGGAGCCAAAATACAAAATACAGAGGAGATAGAAGAGGAAACACAAGCAAATGCTCCGAAACCTTCCAAAGGAAATGGAAACTCTCCACAAACTCTTGAAGAATTTAAATATGGGAGCCTTCTGGCAGGAAAATTGGAAAATAATGCAAAAGGAACTCAACAATCTGAAGCATAAAAAAACACAAGTACAAAAACAGTTTGACCAAACTGAAAAGGAAACCAGGCTTTAAAGTTCAGAATCAGGCAACTGGAAGACAATGATCTTGCAAAAGATCAAGAATTAATAAAGCAAAGTCAAAAGACCAAGAAATAAGGAAAGAACATAAAATATCTCTCTGACAAGGTGATAGACCTGGAAAATTGAGGAAGGAGAAACAATCTGAGAATAATTGGCCTATTAGAAAAGCCAGAAATAAATAATAATCTCGCCCTCATAATACAAGATATCATCAAAGAAAACTGCCCAGAGATTCTAGAACAAATGGGCAATACAGGCATTGAAAGAGTTCAAAGAGCACCCTCCACACTAAATGCCCAAAAGACAACTCCCAGGAATATAATTGCCAAATTCCAAAGCTTTCAAGCAAAAGAAAAAATCTTACAAGAAGACAGAAAAAGACAATTTAGATTAAAGGAATGCTAATCAGGGTCACACAAGACCTTACAAGTTCCACTCTGAATGACTGTAAGGCATGGAACATGATTTTCAGAAAGGGAAGAGAGCTGGGTCTTCAACCAAGAATCAGCTATCTATCAAAACTGACTATATACTTCCAGGGGAAAGTATAGACATTCAACAAAATAGAAGATTTCCAAGTTTTTGCAAAGAAAAGACCAGAGCTCTGTGGAAAATTCGATATCTCAAAACAAAGAGCATGGAATACATGAAAAGGTAAATATGAAGGAAAGGGAAAAGGAGAAAAATGTTATCTTTTTCTTTTATTCAAACTCTCTTCTATAAGGACTACATTTATATCAATTTATACATGTTAATATGTGGGGAAAATGTAATGTGTAAATAGGGGGAAAAATAAATAGAATAATATTTCTCACACAAAGATACACATGGGAAGGAAAAAAACTCCTATAAGAAGGAGAGGAAGAGAATTTTTACTTAAACCATACTCTCAGTGAAATCAACTCTGAGAGGGAAGAGCATCCAGATCCATTGGGATCTTGAATTCTATCTTATCCAACAGGATAAGGGAGAATGGAAAAGCAAGGAAGGGGGAACACAAAAAGAGAGGGAAGGAGAGGGGGGAGGGGGAGAAAAAAAGGGAGGGGATAGAAATGGAAACATATCAAGGGAAGGGCCTACAGGGATTGATTTAAAGTAAATCACTGGCTTAAAAGGTTATAGCTAAAGAAGCAAGGTCAGAATTAGGGGAGGATATCAAAATGCCATGGAGTCCACAAGTGACAATCATAACATTGAACATGAATGGGATGAACTCACCCATCAAATATAGAAGAATAGCAGAATGGATTAGAATCTAAAACCCTACCATATGTTGTCTTCAAGAAACACACATCAGGTGGGTTCAAATACTTAAGTCTGCCCTAGGGGAAGATAAAGTTGTAAACTCTTTTCTGAACAATGAAAAGTACTTAAACCCATACTTAAGCCATGCCTATTTTAGGACTAATACAAAAAGGCATGCTAAGTATCTAAAAAGGTCAGGCAACTTGTGAACTTACAAGGAGCAAAGAGGTGAAAACTTACTCAGATATTCTAGTCTACACTGGTGTGAATTACTCAAAAGTTCACACCTTCTTAGGTGTGAACTAAGAATGGTCTGTTCTTTGAAAAATGTCTACTGTGATTGGTAGATGTAAGAATTTAGGGGAGGTGACAAAGGAGAAAATGCCCTTTAAAAGGAGACGAAAAGCTCTCTCTGGAAAGAGTCAGCTGGGAAAAGCTGCCTGGAAGGGTCTCTCTGGAGACTCTCTCGGGACATTTTACATAGAGGATTGAGCTGGTGAAGTCAGCTGTGATGGAGCTGGCCTCATGTCACTAGAATCCTTGCTTGGACAGATCTTGTGGTGATTAAGGAGTGACTGATCCTTTCTCTTAGGGCTTAGGCCTGGGTTGGCCAGGACTAGCAGAGCCTGGTTATCACTTTCTCATTATTCCTTCTTTTTCTCTCTTTAATTCCTCATTGTATTATTAATTAAATACTCTATAAAATCCAGTTGAAATGGGTATATTCATAATTGGGAATATTTCCCTGGCGACCACCTTATATTTGATTTGAAACAAGACACTGTAGTGAAAACACATTTTCTGTGGTCACAATTTACTCACCCACTTTTTTATCTACAACAATTCCACTATTTTAATTACTACAGTTTAAGGCCATCAACCATTTTAACTATTACAGCCTCAACTGATAGAAAGAAAGCAGGAGTTGCAATCATGATATCTGACAAAGCCAAAGCAAAAATAGACCTGATTAAAGGGGATAGAAAATGTAACTATATTTTGTTAAAAGGGACTTTAGATAATTAGGAAATATCACTAATCGACATTTATGCACCAAATTGTATAGCACCCAAATTTCTAATGGAGAAACTAGGAGAACTGAAGGAAGAAATAGACAGTAAAACCATATTAGAGGAAGATTTGAACAAACAACTATCAAATTTAGATAAATCAAATAAAAAAATAAATAAGAAAGAGGTAAAAGAAGTGAATGAAATCTTAGAAATATTAGTTAATACACATATGGAGAAAATAAATAGAGACAAAAAGGAATACACCTTCTTCTCAGCACCACATGGCACATTCACAAAGATTGACCATACACTAGGTCACAGAAACATGGCATACAAATGCAGAAAAGCAGAAATAATAAATTCAGGCTTTTCAGATCACAAGGCAATAAAAATAATGATCAGTAATGGTACACAGAAAACCAAATCAAAAATTAATTGGAAATTAAATAATATGATACTCCAAAATCTATTAGTTAGAGAACAAACCATAGAAAGAATCAATAATTTCATTGAGGAAAATGACAATGGTGAGACATCATTTCACACCTTATGGGATGCAGCAAAAGCAGTAATCAGAAGTAAATTCATATCCCTGAGTGCATATATAAACAAACTAGGGAGGGCAGAGACCAATGAATTGGAAATGCAAATAAAAAAACTTGAAAGTGAACAAATTAAACCCCCCCCCAGAAGAAACCAAACTAGAGATCCTAAAAATTAAGAGAGAAATTAATAAAAACAAAAGTGATAGAACTATTAATCTAATAAATAAGAACAGAAGGTGGTACTTTGAAAAAAACAAACAAAATAGACAAAGTACTGGTCAATCTAAGTAAAAAAAGGAAAGAAGAAAAGCAAATTAACAGCATCAAAGATGAAAAGGGGGACATGACCTCCAATGAAGAGGAAATTAAGGCAATCATTAAATATTAATTTGCCCAATTATAAGGTAATAAATATACCAATCTGGGTAACATGGACAAATATATACAAAAATATAAACTGCCTAGACTAAGAGAAAATGAAATCAAATTTTTAAATGATCCCATATCAGAAAATGAAATCCAACAGGCCATCAAAGAACTCCCTAAGAAAAAATCCCCAGGGCCTGATGGATTCACAAGTGAATTCTATCAAACATTAAAGAACAGCTAATCGCAATACTATACAAACTATTTGACATAATAAGCAAAGAGGGAGTTCTACCAAACTCCTTTTATGACACAAACATGGTACTGATTCCAAAGCCAGGCAGGTCAAAAACAGAGAAAGAAAACTATAGACCAATCTCCCTCATGAATATAGATGCAAAAATCTTGAACAGGATACTAGCAAAAAGACTCTAGCAATTAATCAGAAGGGTCATCCATCATGATCAAGTAGGATTTATACCAGGGATGCAAGACTGACTCAATATTAGGAAAACCATCCACATAATTGACCAAATCAACAAGCAAACTAACAAAAATCACATGATTATTTCAATAGATGCAGAAAAAGCCTTTGATAAAATACAACACCCATTCCTATTAATAACAGTAGAAAGCATAGGAATAGAGGGGTCGTTCCTAAAAATAATAAACAGTATATATCGAAAACCATCAGCTAATATCATCTGCAATGGGGATAAACTAGATGCATTCCCTATAAGATCTGCAGTGAAAAAGGATGAACATTATCACCTCTATTATTTGACATTGTACTAGAAACACTAGCAGTAGCAATTAGAGAAGAAAAAGAAATTGAAGGCATTAAAATAGTAAAGGAGGAGACCAAGTTATCACTCTTTGCAGATGACATGATGGTCTACTTAAAGAATCCTAGAGATTCAACCAAAAAGCTAATTGAAATTATTGTTGCAGGATACAAAATAAACCCTCATAAGTCATTAGCATTTCTATATATTTCCAACACAGCTCAGCAGCAAGAACTAGAAAGAGAAATCCCATTCAAAATCACCTTAGACAAAATAAAATACCTAGGAATCTACCTCCCGAGACAAACACAGGAACTATATGAACACAACTACAAAACACTCTCCACACAACTAAAACTAGACTTGAGCAATTGGAAAAACATTAACTGCTCATGGGTAGGACGAGCCAATATAACAAAAATGAACATAACATTCTACCCAAACTTATTTATCTATTTAGTGCCATACTCATTGAACTTCCAAAAAGTTTCCTTACTGATTTAGAAAAAAAACATAACAAAGATCATTTGGAAGTACAAAGGATCAAGGGATATCCAGGGAAATAATGAAAATAAATACAAAGTAAGGGGGTCTTGCAGTCCCAGATCTCAAACTATATTACAAAACAGCAGTCATCAAAACAATTTGGTACCAGCTAAGAGACAGAAAGGAGGATCAGTGGAATAGACTTGGGGCAAATGATCTCAGCAAGACAGTATATGATAAACCCAAAGATCCCAGCCCTTGGGACAAAAATCCACTATTTGATAAAAACTGCTGGGAAAATTGGAAGGCAGTGTGGGAGAGATTAGGTTTGGATCAACACCTCACACCCTACACCAAGATAAATTCAAAATGGGTGAATGACTTGAACATAAAGAAGGAAACTACAAGTAAATTAGGCAAACACAGAATAGTATACATGTCAGACCTTTGGGAAGGGAAAGATTTTAAAACTAAGCAAGACTTAGAAAGAGTCACAAAATGTAAAATAAATAATTTTGACTATATCAAATAAAAAGCTTTTCTACAAACAAAACCAATGTAACTAAAATCAGAAGTGAAACAACAAATTGGGAAAAAATCTTGATAAAAATCTTTGACAAATGTTTAATTACTCAAATTTACAGAGTTAAATCAATTGTACAAAAAATCAAGCCATTCTCCAATTTATAAGTGGGCAAGGGACATGAATAGGCAGTTTTCAGATAAAGAAATGAAAACTATTAATAAGCACATGAAAAAGTGTTCTAAATCTCTTATAATCAGAGAAATGCAAATCAAAACTACTCTGAGGTATCACCTCACACCTAGCAGAGTGGCTAACATGACAGCAAAGGAAAGTATTGAATGCTGGAGGGGATGTGGCTAAGTAGGCACATTAATTCATTGCTGGTGTGGTTGTGAATTGATCCAACCATTCTGGAGGGCAATTTGGAACTATACCCAAAGGGCAAAAAAAGACTGTCTGCCCTTTGATCCAACCATAGCACTGCTGGGTTTGTACCCCAAGGAGAGAATAAGGAAAACGACTTGTACAAGAATATTCATAGCAGCACTCTTTGTGGTGGCCAAATATTGGAAAATGAGGGGATGCCCTTCAATTGGAGAATGGCTGAACAAATTGTGGTATTTGTTGGCGATGGAATACTATTGTGCTAAAAGAAATAGTAATGTGGGGGAATTCCATGGAGACTGGAACAACCTCCAGGAAGTGATGCAGAACGAAAGGAGCAGAACCAGGAAAACATTGTACACAGTGACTGATACACTGTGGTACAATCAAATGTAATTGACTTCTCCATTAGTGGCAATGCAATGTCCCTCAACAATCTGCAGGTATCTAGGTGAAAAAACACTATCCACAAGGAGAGGATAAACTGTGGGAGTAAAAACACTGATGAAATGCAACTGCTTGACTACAGGGTTTAAGGGGACATGTCTGAGGAGAGACTCTAAATGAACACTCATGCAAATACTAACAACATGGAAATGGGTTCAAATCAAGAACACAAGTGAAACCCAGTGGAATCATGTGTCGGCTATGGGTTGGGGGCGAGGAAAAGAAAATGATCTTTGTCTCCAATGAATAATGTTTTGAAATGAGCAAATAAAATATTGTTTTTTTTTTAAATAATCTAGATCATTCTGGTGGAATGGTAAACTGAAGAGTCAAAAATCATCCAGAAGCTATTTAGACTTCATGTAAAATACTCCCTCTTGGGAGTCATCCAGGAGTACCAGACCCTAGGAAAAAATTCCTAGCTCCTCTGGTATAAGATATATGTTTCATTAATTACATTTTTATAAATGGGTTGGTGTGTAATATAATAATGCTACAACACTTAACTTTAGCTAAAAAATGAACCCTTTACCTCTTGTTACAAAGAACTCAAAGGCAGGCAAAATGATCAGCCAGAGCTATTTATGCTACTAAATATCTAAAAATCATGTCTGAATATTTAAAATTTAAATTTTTAATTCATTACATCCTCCAAAGTTTGTTAACCAGGTTGATGGAGTCCATCTACCATCTATGTGTCAATTAACAAAGGCAAAATGGAACAAAGGGCTGTATAAGCAACATATGACCTCAATGGATCTGATGGCAAACTCAGTATCCCCAAAGAGCTATGGTTTTGACACTGAAAAGGGTTTGTGCAAGATGACTATGGGCTTTTACAATGATGTGTTCTTCAGTACAGTTATAGAGGAAGTATAAATAAAAATAATGTAATAGAATATATCTAATAGCCAAAACACAGTATCTTAAAATGATTCAATGTAACAGAAAGATATTGATCAGATTAGTATATGAACTTAAAAAAACAAAATTAAAACTTAAAACAAACAATCATCAAAATACAATATATGTGACAGGAAACAGACACTGAATTCAAGTCCTTTCTTCCAATTCTGTTACCTAGACTTCCCTAAAAGAATGGTGTCTGAAAAGGTTTAAAAGTCCACCTCCAGAATCTTTAAGTTTCCTTCCCCTCCCTAGGATTATTATCCATATAGCTTTATTTTGTCATACCTATGGAATCTCCCATTGTGAGGGAGAATTCCTCACTGAATGTAGTGTGGAGGAATCCCATATCTGAATATATTGTAGACACTGGGCAAACGAGAATGGCAAGAGGATATAGGGAGATGAATCTGTCCTCGCAATCACAATCACAGTGTACACAATCACAGTGTACCCAGGAACAGTTTGGAAGAAAAGACATCTTAAACTGGGAGCTGTTTGTGATATGTAATGTACTGCTCTTTCATAGAGTGAGCCATGCTTGCAATTCAACTTCCTATTTAGAAGAGTAATCTTCCTTCCCCTTCCCCCTAGGGGTAAAACACCAGGGATCAGCTTGGTTCCCCTGTCACACAGAGATGGGGTTAAGAGGAATTGCCTAAGGCAAACAAACCCGAGCTTCCAAGGCAAGCACTTAGCTGTTGGCAATAAGAGGGGGAAAAGGATTTATATTTTCCAAGCCTCCAGAGAACAGCTCTAATTACCACCTTCAAGAGCAACAGCAAAAGGAGGAGGAGGAAAAGCAGCAGCAGCAGCAGGAAGAGTAGCAGAACAACAGAATCAGGTGGCTGGGACCACCCTGGGAGTTAGTAGCAGGAGTCTGGATTAGTAGAAACAGGTAGCAACTCTGGAGGGGGGTGAAAAGCCATGGCAGGAGAAATGTGTTGTTTTTTTTTTTTCAAACTAATCTACTCAGAGAGAATTAAAGGTTCTCACCCTCAATTCTGGTCACCATCATTGTAAGAGTTAAATTAATGTCCAATACCTCAAGTATTATTTTTATAAAGTTTACTTTGTGACAAAATAGAACCATGTGACTAAGTTAATCTACCTGCTCAAAAAGGCCCACTTCACCAAAGCCGCCAACAGGAATAAAAGAGGTGGAAAAAAGGGAGAATTTATATCCTGCCTACAGCAGTATGGAATGACAGGACAAGAGTACTGAGGTTCTGGGTAATGTGGTTCAAGGGTTTAGGGTTGCTAATTTTGCACTTAGAAAAGAACAATAGTTTTGCATTCTTAAGTTAGAGTTCAAATCTTAATTTTGTTGCCAGCTGCTTGTATCACTTTGGACAAATAACTACAGGATAACATTTCATTATGTGTAAAATATGGGGAATTACTAAATGATTTCTAATATCCTTTCCAACTTGAAAATTCTAGATCTTTATTTTATAGTTCCAAAGAATTTCATACAACCTTGTGCTAGTTTACTTTTAAAGAAAAAAAAATAAGCCCAGGGGATCAATTGCTGGTTATGTTGCTCATAATGTATACTTAATTATGACATTTGTGCCAAATTATATCTCTATGTTGTCTATTCTTCCAGAATTAGATTCATTTCTGAATATATATCCTTCATGACTACCCTGGCTCCATTATTTAAACAGTCAATGAATGCTTTCAATTTATAGAATAATTTCTCATTTTTAGCTATACAATAATTTTTATCTATTCACTTAACACTTTTCAGAAACTCATCACCTGCAGTCAAAATTTTACCTCAAAGGCTGCCAGGAAAGATTTTTAATCCTGCCTAACCTGGCCATGAGAATTATCTGGTTTACTTATAGTAATTGAAAAATATATATTTATTATCTTTTTCTTAATATAGTTGTACATACTTTTAAAATACATTATTGTTAATATCAAAAAATCCACCTTTTATTGTTATTTAAAAAATTGAATTATGAATTATAATTTCTGCCTCTACTCATTTATTATCCTAGTAATCTTAACCTAAGGTCATTGAATTTGTTGCCATTTGTTAATTTAATTTTTTTATTGTATTTCTATGTTATTATTTTCTTTTGCAATCATATACATATTTTATTTCTGAGATTTTAAATATCATTTCTAGAAATAATCTTTTGATTTTACCTGAATGCCCAATTGATATCCATGAAATGAAACATTAATAGTATAAGGGACCCATGAGATAAAATGTATTTTGCTTTATAGGTAATAGCCTATAAGAGTTAGATACACAAAGTAGAAGAGCTATAAATACATATATTTATAAAATTATAAGGGGTTTATTGTACTCACACAAATTATTGTTACTTAACTCTTCTTCTAAGCATATATTACTTTATTGACTAAAAGTTTAAGATACTTGCCAGGCATTCCTTCGTCTGGGGTTAATTTTCAGGGCCAGAAGTTTTAGAAACATGAATCAAAACCAAAGCCATAGCAAATCCAATTTCCTATTGAATTCCTGATTAATTGTGAATAACTTAAGGCAAAGCAATAAAATGTAGCATAAAAAGAGGACATAGGACAGACAATAATAAATAAGTGGGAAAATTGCCATACTATCAGTTATATGACTCATAGAAAACAAAATATAAGATATAACTGTTATCAGAAAAAGGAACTAAGAGACCTGGTAAACCACACAATTAAACAATCCAGGCATTTTAAAAGAGAGACAGAGCAAAGATCTAAAAGGAGAAACAATTTTTAAAAAAAATTGTAAGAATTCATATTGCTGGTTATTAAGAATTTACTTTACCTGATAAACATTGATTCCTTAACAACAAAGTTCTATGACCTTATAGCTAAAGCTAATTGTGTTTTCTACCTTTCTTTCCCTTCTAAATTGGTTAGTATAATTCTGGAATCTGTTATTGACTATTTCTTCCATCCCTATAACTCATTCATTCAGGAAGAGTATTTCTTCATGTAGTTGTCAATAAGCATAGGCCAACCAACTTTTCTAGATATAAAACCAAACCCAAGTCACCCATATTCTGGCCAGAAGGCAATTGAACATTTATCCTATCTCCCAGAAATTGTCATTTGATTTTACTAATCAACTGGGACTTGAACTTTTGTCAGTAATCTTCAGTGTTGAATCTTTTGACATCTCAAATAAAGCCTTTTTATTACACTAACTTGGGGCATGTTGAAGGCTTTGATTAATGGAAATATCTATAATACATATAGTTTTCCTCAACTATCCTTTTAAATTTAAGTCTAGTCAATCCATCCAATTTATCTCCTCACAATATAAGCATATATAACAAAAGATTTCTGTCGATAAGATTGTGTGGGGTAAACTCTAGAAGGAAGGGGTACTATGAAAGATTTGGATGATGAAGTCTTGTCAGGATACTACTAAAAGTAATTAAAAAGAATCATTGTCATCATCATCATCATCATGCTTTTAAAATATTTATTAGTGATTATTATATACTGGAATTAAAATGCAAATAAAACTAAACCAGATAGCTTCAACCTTTAAGAAGCTCATATTCTAAAGTAAAAAACATAAAGAAGGCCTTAAAAGAAGTGAAGTTTTTTTTTACAGAGACACCATTAAGACATGTCCTTCTACTATACTTCATTATATACCATACCCATGATAAATTGCAGTGTTTACACATGTAGCTCTTCTAAATAGCAGTGTCTTAGTATACTGCAAAACAAAGTATGACTTCAATAAAGTGCATAGCATTTTAATATGGATGAATGTTATTAGAAAATAGATGGTGTTAATATCTCCTCAAACTCTATTCTTAAAAATGATGGCTTTAATCCTCTATTTCAATTTAAACTTCAAATTTAAGGTAATCTTTGTCAGAGCAATGATGGAATGACATATTGCTATAAAATGTATTGGCAAAAAGCCTTACATCTAAAATATAAAGATATACAATAAGGCTTTAGGCAAAAGAACTCTGGTAATATTAATGTTGAAAAAAATCATGATAGCAAATATGTTACTGAAAACCACTGCCAACTAGAGTCATAACTCTTACTATATATTATAATAAATGTAATTAGGACATATGACCATATTAGACTAGATATCCATAGACAAATATTTCAAAATTATATGAATTACTTAATATCATTGTCATTTTGGGAAAAGTAAGACTAAAAATTAATGAATATTCCGAGTACTTAAATTTATAGGATTTAAAAACAACAAAGTGAGAGAAAAGGGGTTCCTTGAGCCCAGTGAGCCGAGCAAATTGCCATAGACTCACAAGTGTGCCAATCTTAAGCCATAGCAAAATCCCCACAATGTGCATTTCAGCAAAATCTATAAACAAAACCATGCCAAGGCACAACACAGGAATCCAAGACAAGGGAACCCCAAGAAGAGTAAAGAATGTTGAGAAACGAAATTCCCAGGATACAACTTTTTAAAACACACATTCCCTCCTAGGATCTATTGGAAGACTAGTCAACCCAATGGATCCTGCCAACATAACCAAAATTATAACTTCAACTAAAGATACATATAATATTGAAGTTTCCAAGGAGAAATTACAAGAATCTGGGGGAAAAGGAAACAAAAGAGAAAAAAAAACAATTAGGACGTATTCCCCTTTGGCACAAGAAAGTACATATAAAATGAAAGTATTCAAACTTCCACAGCTCACTCTTACATTTCTGATTTACTCTGGATGTCCTGGAGCAGCGTGCCATCTCCACTGGCATCTCCATGACATCCTCTGAAAAAACTAAAGTCTCTGGATTCAGAGAGGCAGCAAATTTCTTGCCCTTAAAATTACAATAAAATAGCATTAACTAAGACAAATGGGAAAAGAAACAAAATGGGATAAATTTATGTCATAAAGCAGCACATGTCAGGAGTGGGGGAGAACACCAATACACTAAAAGGGTAAAGAGTTTGGAGATAGGAAATACTTAATTCTTATGTGCATTGAAATTGACTCAAAGGGGGAAGAACAATCAAATCCATTGGGGTGGACAATAGATTTACACCCTGTAGAGAATAAGAAGGGTAACAAACAAACTGGTGGGCAGGGAAGCAATACAATGGAGAGAGAGGGTAGGGAGTAGTTTAAAGAGACCATAAAGAAAATAAGAGGGGTATAAGAAGGGGAGTGAAAGGGAAATAAAATCAGGGTGAGACTTAGGGGGACTGATTAAAATAAAACACTGATGTAGAAGGAAATAGTGAAAGAAGAAAGGGCAAGACTATTAGCAGAAATCAAAATGTTGGGAAATACACATATGGTAATTGTAAGTCTGAATGTGAATGGAATGAACTCCCACATAAAACACTAGCAAATAGCAGAGTGAATTAAGAACCAAAATTCTACCATATGTTGTCTAAAAGAAACACACAAAAGGAAGGTAGACACACATAGGGTAAAGGTAAGTAAATGGAGCAAAATCTATTGGGCAACAACTGAGAAAAAGAAGGCAGGAGTCACAATCATAATATCTGACAATGTTGAAGTAAAAATAGATCTAGTTAAAAGAGATAGGAAGGAAATTGCATCCTGATAAAAGACAATATAGACAATGAAAAAACATCAGTACTCAACATGTATGCACCAAATGGCATAGCATCCACATTTCTAAAGAAGAAACTAGTGGAGTTGAAGGTAGAAATAGATAGTAAAATGATACTTGTGGGACACCTGAAACTTCCTCTATCAAAACTAGATAAATCAAGCCAAAAATTAAACAAGAAAGTGGTAAGAGAAGTGAATGAAATCTTAGAAAAATTAGAGTTAATAGATATGTGGAGAAAAATAGGGACAAAAAGGAGTATACTTTTCATTTGCACAAAGTACATCCACAAAGATTGACATGCACTAGGGCATAAAAACACTGCAAACAAGTGCAAAAGAGCAGAAATAATAAATGCAACCTTCTCAGATCACAATTCAATGAAAATAATACTTAGTAAGGGTAGACGAAGTGGTAAATTAAAAATTAATTGGAAATTAAACAATATGATTTATCAAAACCTGTTAAAGAACAAATTCTAGAAACAATTAATAACTTCAATGAAGAAAATGAAAATGATGAGACATCCTCTCAAAATCTATGGGATTCAGCCAAAACAGTACTTAGGAGGAAATTTATATCCTTGAGTTCAAATATTAACAAATTAGGGAAAGTAAAGGTCAATGATTTGAGCATGCAAATTTTAAAAAAATTGAATGTGAACAAAATAAAAATCTTCAGATTAAAACTAAATTAGGAATATTAAAAACTAAAGGAAAAAAATTTTAAAAATTGAAAGTCAAAGAACTATTGATTTAATTAATAAGACTGGAAGCTGGTACTTTGAAAAAACAAATAAAATAGACAAAGTACTGGTAAATCTAATTTAAAAAAGGAAAGAAGAAAACCAAAATAACAGTATCTAAGATGAAAAGAGAGACCTCACCTCAAATGAAGAGGAGATTAAGGCAATCATTAAAAACTATTATTCCCAATATATGGCAATAAATATGGCAATCTATGTGATATGGATGGATATTTACAAAAATATAAATTGCCTAGATTAACAGAAGAAATAGAATATGTCAATAACATTATATCAGAAAAAGAAATTGAATAAGCCATTAAAGAACTCCCTAGGAAAAAATCCCCAGGACCAGATGGATTCACAAATGAATTCTATCAAACATTCAAAGAACAACTAATCCCAATATTATACAAACTATTTGACAGAATAAGCAAAGAAGGAGTTCTACCAAATTCATTTTACGAAACAAATATGGTACTGATCCCAAAACCAGGCAGGTCAGAAACAGAGAATGAAAACTACAGACCAATCTCCTTAATGAACATATATGCAAAAATCTTAAATGGGATACTAGCAAAAAGACTCTCACAAGTGATCTCAAGGGGTATTCATTATGATCAGATGGAATTTATACCAGGAATGCATGGATGTTTCAATATTAGGAAAACAATTCCCACAATTGACTATATTAACAAGCAAACTAACAAAAATCACATGATTATTTCAATAGATGCAGAAAAAGCCTTTGATAAAATACAACACCCATTCCTATTAATAACAGTAGAAAGCATAGGAATAGAGGGGTCGTTCCTAAAAATAATAAACAGTATATATCGAAAACCATCAGCTAATATCATCTGCAATGTGGATAAACTAGATGCCTTCCCAATAAGATCAGGAGTGAAACAAGGATGCCCGTTATCACCTTTATTATTTAACATTGTACTAGAAACACTAACATTAGCAATTAGAAAAGAAAAAGAAGTTGAAGGCAATCAAATAGACAATGAGGGGGCCAAGCTGTCACTCTTTGCTGATGATATGATGGTCTGCTTAAATAATACTAGATAATCCACTAAAAAGATAGTAGAAATAATAAACAATTTTCAAAGAAGGTACCAAGTTTTCCAAATTCACAATACAAGTACAAGAAGTTATTAATACAAGTTTTCTATCCAAGAAGTTTATGGACTTCTACAAAGGTATTTTTTCAGGTTCAAATATAGGATGGTACAAATAAAACCAGTGCAAGAGAGTACATATCTAATAGCAAAAATAGCAATAATTTTCAAAGCTAACAATTACTCATCATCAGTAAAAAGTACTCTGTTGACATGGGAGCAATGGAGACATGAGTCCTTTTCTCCAATTTTAAGGACAGTTGGAGTAGTTTAGAGGACTTTGAATAGATTAAGTTGCCCCAGTACTTTGGAAGTTTTTCACATAGACTTTATCACCTGGGTGCAAGTCATGGAGCAAAAAGTCTAAAGACCTGCTTGTACAGTAGCTCCAGGTTCATGGAATTCTCTCAATTTAGTCTTTAAATTTCAGATGTATGAGACAATTGAAATATCTCCTCATAGTAATGATGAATTTGTGGGGGAGTAAGGCTTACCCTGTATTGGAGGATGTCTGAACAGCATTTCAAATGAAGAGATGTGTAGATCATCTCTGGGCCCTGTTTTAAGATAAAATAGGACCAAAGGGAGAATTTCAGGCCATTTTAGGTGAGTTTCCAGGCATTTGTAGTTCTTTATTCATTCTTTCAACTTGGCCTGGGCTTTGGGGATGGTATTGTAAAGGGTGAAATTATGATTGAGACTGAAAAAAAAATCTAAATTTAAGTGGTCACCAAAGGAAATTCCAAATAATAAAACACTCAAGTCAGCTGCCATATTTTATGGTGATTTAATTGATATACTAGAGAAGATTTTAAAAAGAAGGAGGAAGGAAGGTGCTAGCACCAGGCAGGAATATAGAAGAGCTAGAGACTAAGGTTTTGAATGTGAAGGAGGAAAGAATCAGCTTGAACTCCAAAGAGGCTTAGCTAAGATCCCCAAACCTGAAATCAGCTCCAGGGAAAAACTCACCACCCAACACTCCAAGATATTGGAATGCTTAACACGCTGCCAGCCAGAGTTGTCTCTCCAGGGAAAGAGGAGCAGCCAGGAAGTGTCGTGCCTTATATGGATGTTTTTGCATCATTTTTCTGCATCTCATCTTTACCAATGTACTGATGAGGACTTAGCTTGACTTGGGATAGCCCAGAGGTCTATCCTTTTCTTTTTCTTTGCACATATCTGTTGAAGGCCATCTTCTAAGATAATTAAATCTTTAGTTTGATGTGGACCTTCAAAATCTTGTTAAAAGGTGTAGGGTAAAGAATGAAGAGTTTCCAAAACCTGTTATTCCAAGTATCTCCATTGTTACTGATCAGGAAATAGCTAAATAAGATCTTCTAAAGAATGGTCTGATTAGGGTGGAATAGTTTTGACATTCACAATTCCCCTGAGGCCTGAGGAAGACTAGTCTCTCCAATGGGTCTTGTAAACATACCAGCTATGAAATTACAATAGTTAGAGATAAGGGGGAAGGGAGAGAGAGAGAAAAAGAGAGAGAGAGAGAGAGAGAGAAAGAGAGAGAGAGAGAGAGAGAGAGAGAGAGAGAGAGAGAGAGAGAGAGAGAGAGAGACAGCAAAATCAATGTTTTGTTGGGTACATTGACAAAAACCAATTAGGGGACAGTCCCCTTTGGCATAAGAGTGTACATTCAAAATAAATGTTCAATAAACCTTCAGTTCAATCAACCACACCCCAAGGTTCATTCTTGATCTTGATGTAATATAGGTTTTCTGGTATCTTTCTGAAACAGTTCATTCTCTGGATTTAGGAGTCAGCAAGCTTCTTCCTTGAAGATATTTCTCAAAAAAAAATTTCAAAATCTTGAATTTTTTTATTAAAATACAATCCCCGCCTAAAGTGGGTGTTAAAAAAAATATCCGTTCAGCTCAGGATGCATTGTTGAGTTATGGGGTATATGAGTCAGTTATTAAAAGAAATCAAAAACAATAAAAACAAAACAAACAAAAAACAAAACAAAAATATATAAAGGGAAAAATATGGAAGAAAGTTAAAGTTTTTTGGAGAAAGAAAAAAATTCAAAATTGGAATCAAAATACCAAATAAAATGTATATAAAATGTTTAGTAAACAAGAATAAATTCATAATGGGCCCTTGTACAGGTCTAATTTAAAGTAAGTTTCTATCCCACAAGTCTATAGGAGAGAATGCAGTAATATGTCACTTACCCATTTGCAGCCAATACTATAAGAAGGAAAGGAACTAAAATTCTATTTTGATAGTGAAGTGTCATTCCCTGGTCTGACTTTTTTCATTCTCAGTGATTTAGGGAGCCAGCATGTACTTCACAAAGGGTGTAGATACAAGGAAGTCCTACGACTTAACTTATGTAAAGCATCACAACCTCAAGTCCACATTAGTATTTCCTGTGTGCTCTTTTGGCACTATTCAGGTTAAGTCTGTGCTCCTTATTTTATTCCCACTTCCTGGAATCAGTCACAAACATCAATCATAGTCCCATAACAATTTATCAATAAATGGCAGGTTCCCACAGTTTAAAGCTTTGGGGTATGCATTGATATTATAGCAAGTATATATATATATATATAAAACATATTACTGCAGAAAAAATATTTAATTGTATGCAACTTTAGTACAAGAAATAAGGAAAAGGGGAAAAATCAAATATTCTAATCAAAATAAAAGAAAAGCAATAATAAAAATAGAAATAAAATAAATAAAAATTAAAAACTCTCCAGGGTACAAATTTTGAAAACACAGTTGAAATTGGTCCATCATCATTGCATATTTATTGTGTTTGTTTCTTGGGCTATAGATAATAATAATGGTGGATTTCAGGATGAAGAAAGGACTAGTATGACTTAAATGCTGTCCATTTAAGACTTGGTTTTATCTAATTTTGCCTTTTTTTTTGTTTGGGCAGTCTGATTTCTATTTAAGACTATATCATTCTATTCTCATAAGCCTGGAACAAATAGATAAAGTCCTAGGGAGAAAATAGTAAATGGATTTGCTTGAAATCCAGTAATTTACTGTTCCTTGATATTATTGACCTCAAATATAATCATGTGTAATAAAGTATTAGAACAAATTAAAACAGTTCAATCTTTTCAAAAATCTTTAATACATAAATACTGTTAAGACTTTTAGTTTCATATCAAAAGATTTCTAGAACTGTTAAGCAACTCAAATAATTGACAATAGTTTAAATATGAATGATGAGCAAACATGGCCCTACTTTATAAACACAGAATACATCTTCCATAAAAACTAATGTGTACATTAGGAAATGAAATATTTCCTAAATCTTAATTAATTATTTCATTAAAGATACATATAATGTTATTAAACAATAACATTCAATCATTAATCAATATTCAACCACAACTGTTGATAATGCACATACATTTTCAGGTAAATTTAACTCACTCGACAACTAAACCAATTAAATTATCAGGGAGGGTTCAGTTACTTATTTCCCTAGTTAAATCTTTTACACAACTCACATGACTTTCAGGAAAGCTCTATTTTTCACATCTAAAAAGGCTTTTGACTTAGTGCCTAGAAAGCAATTTAGCAAGCAATTTAATTTTTTGAAGGAAATACTAAAGCTCTCCCATGGCTTTTGTTCTTGAGAACAGAAATGGCCTGAGTGGAATACTGTCAAATTTATTTTTATAGGGGAGGGGAGTAGAAAAACATTTTTCAAGACAGTGAAGTTTTGAAAAGATAATCTGTAGTGATCTATAAGAGATGAGAGAAAAGAAATCTCCACTACATTGACGTTCTGTGTATAATTGTGAGGCAGATTAAGGGAGAAAATATTTTTTTTTTCTTTCCATGATTGCTTATGAGGAATTTGGATGCTTTTCTCCAAGCATAGTGAGGTAAAAATTCCCCAAAGATAAGGATTTTAAGAAGACACATTTCCTTCTCTATTGTTAATCAGAGGAGATCTGTCAGCAGAGAAATTAGCAAATACTAAATTGATCTTCTAGGACTTCTTGTCTTGGAAAAGAATGTATTCATTTATCCTTCACTTATATACTGGGGCTAGGTCACCCCTGTGCCCCTCATGTCCATTCAGTATTTAATTAGTTTAACAGCAATCAAGTGTTCTCCCAGGAAATAATTTTCATTTCTGTTCTTGGATAATGGAGACCATACACTATCAGTTTTCTGGTTTTCATAGTAGCATAAAATATAGCCCTGTGATGTCAGCAAATGCTTTCTCCATTCAGTGATAATACATAATTTTTATTACTATTAATGGTGTAGCCTAGGTGGAAAACAAAGGCTTGACTATCACCCAGTTCTGCTGGCAAACTTCCTGCTACACATGTAGAATGGTCAAAATAATCACTATAGTTGCTGCTCTTTTATATTCTAGATACTTCTTGAAGAGGGGTATATAGGAGAGATGTAAAGAACTTAGAATACTGAGGGAGTGGGATGGGGTTGAAGAAATAACTGACTCTTGTTTAAATTATGAATTTTCTCTGTTTCTAAAATCTTATGAAGACATGCAGAGCAAAGCACAAACTTGCTTTTCTCCCCTAGTGATTCCTCTTTAAAAACAATGCTTTAGGAAATAGAGGACAACTAGAAGACAATCAAGAAGGGAAAGCATTAGCACTAGGTAGTCATGCAGTGACTACTCTAAAATCATTTACACAGATTGAAGCATGCTAAATCTCCAACCTCAGAGGTCTAGGGGTATCCTTGTAGGTCTGGATCCTGAAATATATTTTTCCTTGTTCCTTAAGACATTCAAGTTAGATTAGCTATAAGCCATGGCAAAACCTGTACTCTTGAATATTTATCTTCAAATAACTTTTAAAACATGAGATAATTATTATCAAAACAAAGAAGTGAGGCTAAGTGTTCACCATAGAGAAAACAGATACAAGGCCTTTCTCTTTAGAACATTGTCTCTCCTTTCACCAGAATATACCAGGCAGAAAAGAGTTATAAAAGAGAAAGAAGAGGTTCTCTGAGTAGTCATTATCTTTTGAAGGCACTTTCTGTTCCAGCTAAGCAGTAAATTAAAGAAGATATTCTTTCCCAGATGGCTAGCAGGCCAGAACAATTTCCATATTGTCTATATGAATTCTAAAGTAGTTACTACCATCAGTCTAGCACTGTTCAGGCTCATATGAACTGAGTTTATTGACTTTTCTCCCATTATAGTTATTATACTCAGGAAAAATTAAAAGATCTATCATTAATTGTATTTCTATATCAATAATAATTCAAGATGGGTAAATATGGGAGACTTTGAAAGTAATTTCCAGAATTGAATCTGGTAAACAACAATGGTAACCTTTGAAAAGTGACAGGAATAATTATTAATAATTATTTAGTAAACTATCTAAACTTCAACTGTTAACAACTGAATATTAGAAGCAAATAGATAAAGTGAAGAATATAGATTATATAAGGACATAACCAGGGTTTTCCAGAGTCAGATTTTATTAGCTCTTAATATATTATTGCTAAATTTTTGGTGTATATATTTACCCTGCAAATTTCAGCAAATGCTGAAAACTAGGGTTTGATTGGTTATTTGGTTCACTTTTAGACATAAGAAAGTGGTGAAGAAAATGTTTAAATGCATACTAAACTTAAAAGTGTAGCTGTAAATATATCTGTTTTTGTGCTTATTACTCATATATTATCTGATAGCTTACCACTATAGAACTATTCATAATATTCTGCACTGGTTTCTGCAATGTAGGGTCTAGAAAACTAGTGGGCTTTGGATAAGCTAAATCAAACTTTGAGATTTCCCCTTTCTTAACTTCATTTGTAACCTATTATTAGTACAGGAAAGATTGAAATAATTGAATTTCTTAACTTCAAAATTTAGAATAAAAATTAAAAAGCTAGGGGTGAATGAAATAATGATATCACTTTAATTCCTGTTTGCATGAATGGAAGATTAGGATTTCTGCAACAAGTAAAATAACATGGAAATAAGTTATTTGGAAGAATATGATGTTTAATTATAATATTTCCTTAAGGTATTTGAGGTGCATTTTATCCTGAGTTATTGATAAATAACCTTCACAGAAAATGCATTCATCATTTTCTATAGGGCATATAATTAAAAGGAATTTTTGAATGAATGACATAACAAGCATTTACTAAATGTTTGTCATTTGCCAGGCTTCTGACAAATGATGAAAGGACTATAGGATAGCAAAACTAGTTCATCTGGAAAATGAAGAGAGAAATGTCACTAAAAAAATTTGGAAATAGCTACTGCAGGCACAGGAGATATGGTCTTTCTAATGATTTCTTGCATTTCTTAATTTGCATAAAGCTTAATGATTCTGGACAAAGTACAACTTCATTTTTGTTGGGCAAATTTTATTTATGTAAGGTTTTTTTGTAATTCCCATGAATATTTCTATGCTAAAACCATATGCAAACCAACTGAATTAGTTAAGCACTATCATAACTATATCAATCTTCAGAGATATATACAAATAGATATTTATACTTAATTATATTTTCTTATGAATTTAACTACACCTCCCAGCACAGAACATCATGAGACTTCCTCTCCTTAAGAAACAATCTGCCTAAATTGCTTTGCATCCTCCCCCCTCCCTTTCCCTTTCAATTTCCCTAATTATATCTATATCCATTACCATATCTATATCTATCCATATCTACAAATATCTAATCTCTTTGTATTAGTAACATTAATCTGTATCATTTATACATCCCTAGTAAATGCATAACAATATAATTGTATATGTAGACATATATAAAATATGTATTTATAAATGTGTGCACATGCATATATATGTGTATATATATTTATATGTGTGGATATCACTTGGCTCCCAGTCTAGAGGGTATAAAGCTATCAATTTAGACCATTTCTAAATCGAATCTCAGAATCTATTATTAAAACCTTTCCAGCACTGTGAGATCTGTATTACACTACTATCATCTTAAAGAACATAAATTTTTCTCCAGAATCACAAAAAGGCACCAGGGAAGGACATTAGTGAAGATATGTACACATACATTAGTGCACACACAAGTACATGAAATAACAATATTTTATATTTTGATGGAATAAAGTTGCTATATATTTACACATATGTACATCTTTTTATTTCCATATATATTTTAAAATATGAAAAATAATATGAAAGTTCATCAATAGATTTGCCAGCATTAAAGCTTTTCCATGATTTGTAAAAGTTAAATAATTTCACTACTTCATCTTCATCCTGAAAGATCACTTTAGCCATGGGATTCATATTGCTATTATCCATCCTTCTGATTGCATGGCTCTCCCTTGAAATTTAAAGACATTATACAATCTATTTCTAAATTTTTCACCAGACTCCAACATAGACCACTCTAGAATTTTTCTGACCCCCAATAAAGGATACTTTCAGAGGCAGAGACAGGGACTCACAGACAAAGGGACAGACAGAAACAGACATAGATAGAGACAGAGACAAAGAGGGATGAGAGAGAAAGAGACAGAGAGACGGATGGAGAGGGGTTATAGATTAATATCCCTTGGTCCTCTATAAAGAAAAAATCAAGCAACATATTTATTAAATACCTGCTATATATTATACCTGGTAACAGGAATATGAAGACAAAAGAAATTATACTACTAGAACTAAATGGGTTTAGGGATATATAAAAACAGACAAAAAATTCAAGTGATAAGACCATTGTAGTTTATTATAGCTATTTCTACCTTGATGATGTATGAATCTGTGAGAAGTAATTCAGTAAAGCTGAAAGCAAAAATACTTGACTTGGAGTTTTGAAACATCTGTTTTTGAGTCTTACCTCTGACACTTTAGTAGTACCTTTATGCCTATGAGATAAACACTTAGACTCTCAAGTTATTTCTCTAAAAATGGCAATAATATCTGTAATACCAAACTTAAAGTGTTATTAAGAAGCCCATGTAAGATAATACATTTTGGTAATTTTCAAATCTTATAGGAAATTATAAATGTCAATTGAAATTATCATCATCATCATCACCATCACTACTATACCCTACATCATCATGAATTTCTCTAAATTGACTTTCTTCATCATAATTTGAGGGGAAATATATAGAGGAAATGATCTTAAATCCCTCACCAAATCATTTGTGTATAATAAAGCCAGATGCTCATTATCTGCAGCAACGTAGGCAATCAGTAGTGTGGATAGTCCTACATAACTGATCACATTTGTATATAGCTTTAAAATAGTAGATTAAGGGAGTGGAGATTGTCTTGGAATGGATAGTCATCTACTCTTTTTTTTTTTTGAAATGTTATATCCTGAAATATCATACAAAAGACTTATTTAAGAGAATACCATTTGCTGAATCTAAAAACTTCCCCCACTTCCAAAACCTATCTCCAATATAAAAGTTACTGATTCTTTTTGGGTTTCCTCAAGAATATACATTAGACTCTTTTATCAAAATTGGGAAATGGTCAATGAGTGACTGCAGAGTGTATTTATACCACCAATATAAATATATTGATTGGATGAAAATAGCCATAACATTAACAACTTCACATTTTATTGATTGGTATCTAGCTTGGCAGGGGAAAAGTATGCTGTTTATAGATTATTTTAGATTGTAGCCACATGCTATCTTATTGTAAGAACTAAGCAGCATGGGTTAATGACAAAATTGATTACTTGCCATTTCTAAAATATCTAATTTCAAACTCATTCCTCAAGTTGATTTGATAAGAAAAAGTAAAACTTTTTTTCTCCTGATTTGATGTTTCTTACCTTTCTTACATAAGTTTCTTAGCTTTCAAAAACCCCCACACAGACAACCAAAAATAATTCCATAAAATCAACAATAAAATCAGTCAAAACAGATAGGAGTCCAGAGTGAAGATGAACAAGCAAGGACAACAAGGGAGAATGGTTGCTGACATACCTGGCTTTAGTGACATTTCTGTAGTCTCTGGGGTAAGTCAAAGAATAAAAGGAGGAAATTCACAAAGCAGCCCCACAGGGCAAAATTCATAACCTCAACTTGTGTGCTGAGCCTAGGAAGCCTGCATTACCAAAGATATCACTAGAATAAGAATCTGTAGACAAAGAGTCCTGGGAACAGCTATGACTGAATCAGCCTCAGCTACAGAGACCCCACATGACCCACTGAGCAAGTAGACACCTCAGAGTTAATGGATGCCAATCCCAAAGCGTGGCAACTCAAGCTGAATGGCTAACAGAAGAGAGAATTTGGAGGCCCAAGAAGTGGACTGAATACCTGCTCTGTCCCTGCATGTAGCAATAGGAGAGAAAGAGTGAGGAAGGGGCATGACCTGGGGGGTTTGTTCCCTGAAGGACTGGGGCCACACCAGTTGTGGTCACTCCAACAAGAATGGAGTCCCTGGTTGTTGCCACAGGGGAAAGAGGACTATTTGCAGTTTCAGGTGCAGAATTGTCTACTGCCTCTGTTTGTAGCATCTGATGTCAGTGATAGACTGGGGATTAAACAGGGGGCTCAGAATACATTTGACTCTGAACTATAAAAACTGAAATAGCTAAATGGGATAGAGATAAAAAACACAAGAAGTCATGAAGCCTGAGACAAAGGAATAAAAAGGGAACCCTAGGTCTCTAGGGGAGAAAAAAGTCAATAATTAAGTTGATTAGCATGGTTAATAACATTTTAAGAAATAAAGAAATAACAGTGAGTGAACAAGGGAGGAAAAAATTCAACTATTGATAGCTATTCTAAAGAAAGAAAAGATCTTGCCTCAAATTCAGAGGAAGTGAAGTAAAAACATCTACTTCAAAAACAGAAAATAAAAACAAGAAATGGTCACAAGCACAAAAGAGCTTTTGGAAGAATTAAAAAAAATACCCTCAAAAACCAAATAAGAAACTTTGAGGAAAGAAAATAAGAGTAATGCAAGAAAATAATAAAATTTTGAAAGAAAGATTACCCAAATGGGAAAAAATGATGCAAAAACACATGGAAGAAAACAATGCATTAAGAACTAGAACTAGACAAGGGGAAGCTAATGATTTACTAAGACAACAAGAAATAATGAAGCAAAATCAAAAGAATGAAATAAAAGGAGAGAAAATAAAACATCTTATTTCAAAAACAACTGACCTGGAAAATCAATCAAAGAGAGATAATATTAGACTATTTGGATCCCCAGAAATTTAGCACTAAAATGGTGTTTAGATATAACACTCCAAGAAATAGTTAAAGAAGACTGCCTAGAAATTCTCTAAACAGAGAGTTAGAGATAGACAGAATCCACCAATCACCACCTTAAAGAGATTCAAAGATGAAAATACAAAGGAGAATGATTGCTAAGTTCCATAGCCTCCAAATTAAGAGAAAATACTACATGCAAAAAGAAAAAAAGTACTGTGGAGATATAATTAGAATAACACCATACTTCAAGGCTGCAACATTAAAAGAAATAAGGACATGGAACAAAGCAGGTAGCAGAGCAAAAGAACTTGGCTTGTAGCCAAGAATAATACATTCAGCAAAGATGAACATAAGTATAGAAGGGAGAAAATGGGTAATTAATGAACTAAAAGAGTATCAACTATTCCTAGGGTGAAAACCCAAAACCCAGCAAAAAAAATTGATCTATAAGAAACATAGAAAGATAATGAAAGATTAACCATAAGCAAACCAAAAGGTCAAGTTGTTTGACTGTTGTATGGGAAATGTCATCTTTGACATTTGAGAATAGCACAATTCCCTGGAATCTTTGAGGGAATAGTTATGGATTTAAGACTCCAGGGTTAAGGAACTCTAATGGAATAAACTGAAATGGAACAGGAATAGACCAGGGAGAGGCTAAGTTTAACAGCTATCTCATATATATGGATGAACTGTCATGGAGAAGGGGTAGGGGGTCTGGAGGTTTGGGAGTACTAAAATCCAAATCTTATTATACCTTACATGAAGAGGGAAAAACATACACAATTAGAAGAGAAAAAAATCATTAATTTACAAAGAAACAGGAGATAAGGGAGATGAGATAAGGGAGGGTCTGGGGGACTGGAAGAATAAGAGAATGAAGAGTGGGTTAAGAGAAAGGAAGAGAAATGGATAAGAATAAAGAGGGAATTGAGGGATATCTAGAGGAAAATACAAATCAAGAGGTAGGGGAATAAGGTAAGGGGAAAATGGAATCAAAAAGAAGGAAGTAACCGGGAAAAGGGAGAGATTTTGGGAAAAGTGTATAGAATAGGACATAAAAGGTAAGGGGGGGAAGGGAAAAGGTAGTGACCTTTGGAAAGATGGGTCAATTTGGAAATAAGTGGGCAAGGGGAAATATTAAGAAAGGATTTGAGGGGAAGGCATGTGAATAGGAGAGGCATTAATAAAAGGAAATTAGATATCTTAAGAGGGATATGACAGAAATAAAGGAAAGGGGAGAAAAAGTGAGGATGAATCCAATATATGGAAATACACAACTAGTAAATATGACATTGATTGTAATGAGATGAATTCACATAATTGAAGAAAAGATATATCAGAAAGAATAAAAAAAAACAGGACCTGATAACGTGTTGTTTACAAGAAACAAACTGAAAATGGGAGACAAACAGGATGAAATTGAGGAGATGGAGTAGAATGTAGCATGATTCAGCTGTTTCAGGGAAGACAAGATTAGTTTTCATAATCTCTAATAGAGTTGGGGCTAAAATAGATATATTGGAGGGGATGAATAGAGGTATGGAGTTATTATGGATAATGAAGCATTGTAAATATTGGACCTGAATGAACCAAGTGCTGAAGCACTCAGATTTTTAAAGGAAAAACTAAATGTGATACAATAAAAATAGATCACAAAATAATAAGAGGTGGATCTTAATTTTTTTCTCTTAGAATTAGATGAATTGAACCCAAAAAATACAAAATAAAGAAGTTAAGGAGAGGAACAGAACCTTAGATAAAATAGACAAATAAGATACATATCTGGAGATCCAACACACACACACACACACACCTGCATCAGGTTAGTAGTAGATTTAAGCTTGATGATACATATATTCCAAACATAGATTTTGGTGGGACAATAATGGCTTAGAGAATATAAACACTCTGCAAAAGTGTTACCTTAAAACTCATTTTATGAGGGTAACCCTACTTCCCTGATGGATTTTGACACTGGACAAATGGTTATAAGCAACCCAGTGGTTATAATCAACCTGGGAAGAATATGGTCCTGGAAACAGATTCTGTCTAAGGACCAATCTAGAAAATTATGATTCTGGTAAGGTATATTATGCAGACAGGCTAAAGAGATAAAATTAAATGCTGATAGGAACATGGAGAAACAAGCATTACATTACATTGCTAAACGTCTTTGAGTTGTCTTTTTATGAAAATGAGATAGAAATATAAATGAAGAATTGTATAGCTTTTCATGCTCATTGACCTATAGAACCCATTACTAGGGTTAGGCCCTAAGGGTATTATTGAAAGAATAAAAAGTTGTTTATGTATGAAAATACTCATGAAAGCTGTGTTATAACAAAAAAAACTAGAAATAAAACAAATGCAATGAATGAGAGAAATGACTGAATAGATCATGATATTTGAATGTAATGAATTGCATTGTTATTGAAATGATTAATATTGAAAATATGAAGAAAAAAGAGAAATATATTGATGATGTAACTTCTAAAATTTTAAAGCTATAAATTTGATGAGAGTCTTGAATCTACTCATTAAGCTTTTATTGTACCTAAGTAATGAGAAGTCCCAAAAGAATAAATCTTGAATATCTGAAATTTCCATGTAGCTTATTTTTAAGTACTGAAATTTTATTTACTGTATTAGAGGCATTTAAATAATATATAATGTAACATGTTTTTCAACATGTTGCATATTTCTTGACTTTCTTAAATATTGT